>NC_090744.1:48494473-48501973 GCF_036898095.1 Palaemon carinicauda | reverse complement strand
TGCAAAAAGAACTTCCAGTGGTGATCAAATGGCGACGGCAGACTTTTGAATATATCAATGGCCCCAGTGGGATGTGAAGGTAGCCAGACATGGTACATCTTCAAGGTGATGGTCTCTTCGACAGATATGCTGGTAAATAGAGAAACAACGTCCAGGGAAGTGATGACACAGTCGCTCAAGGAGCCTTTGATGGTGGCGAGAAATTAGGCAGGGGACAACACGTTATAAGTATCCACTATGTATGATAAGAAAAATGAATTAAGCCTATCCATGAGCTAAGAATCAAAGACATTACGACTGAGCTTCTCAAATGGAACGTATAATCTCTTCAAGAGAAGAATTTGCTCTTTTTCCAAAAAAAATTCCCCTTTTGAATAGGACCCTCTGTTAATGATTGTATACGTTATATCTGAGTCCTCATTTTATACTATATCGTAGAAATCATTATTAATATTATCATTTTGTTACCATTAAAGATGGTTATTAATTATGATTATTCCTGCACGTTGGTGCAGCGTATTGCTGATAGCAAGTTTTGGTCTGTTTCTAGTCTTGTGAGCCATGATGGTCCTGTATACGTAACTAAGATTGTAATCCCCTGTAATGAGCGGCAAATAGGTGTCACTCATCGGCAATTTAAAAGCCATAATCATCCTGTTGGCGTGTATTTAGATTTGTATGGTAGGAATGTAGGTGAGACGCTAAAATTCCATTATGTCTGTATGGATACTGTCTCTCTTTTTGTGCATTAGTTGCTGTTGATTGGACATGGGTATCGGTTTCATCAGCTTGACGAGCACTGATTTTCTCCTTTTCCTTTAACTCCTTAGCTGATATATATTCTTGAGGTATGGAAGGACCTCTTATTCTCGTTTAGGTTTCTCATCTTCATTTGATATATCGAGAGTGTTGTCCTCTCCATTTACAAATGGGGCATCGAATTTGTTCATTGTGGTTTTGACATACCAGAGGGCCTCTTCAGAAGGCTCCTTACGGCCTTCCTTCAAACGTTTGGTGTCGACCCACTCATCCTGGCTGCAAGACAGGCATGAATATTGAGTTGTCTCTGTAGAAGGATCTTCATGAATGTGTTGGTTAAATAGTCGAAAGTTTATGTATTTTGGTAGGAGATAATCTTTTATACAAGTTTGATTGAAGAATAGGGGTGTCTCAGTGGCTTCCCTTTTATGGGAAGCTTTTCTATTGATCTAATTTACTTCTTTTCAACAGTAGTTCCATTTATCAATAACTGTACTCTTCTTATTTTAAGAGAAGATATGGATATTCATTAGTTAATGAATCAGGTGTTTCACTTCAAATGAGTACATTATGAACATTGATTTATTTACAAAATCCAGGCAACTTCAGTCTTGCATGATCTTTTTCTTGTTGTATTAAAGAGTTAGGTTAAGTTGTAAATTGTTTCAAGAAGCAATGTGTGTCTGCTTATCATTCAGACTTGAAGAGAAGTAGTAAATTAAGGCATCATAACTCTATTCATATGAATCAGGGTTAGTCTTATTTTGGGCATCGAAAGTTCATTAGAGTGCTCTGTGGGAGAATGTAGTAGCTATGTAGGAAGGTGCTCACTGGATCAAGTGATTGGCCAGATTCTGGTTATGGATGAGCCACATATGTGAGATTCCCTATTAAAGGAAACTGTTCTCTGATTGGCAATGGTGCTCTCTTGGAGAGGTTCCAATTCAGGTAAGCTGCTGTTTCGCTCTTCAGTGTAGTTGTTGTCGGCGTTGTCTTGATTAGTGTTTATGATCGTAGTCGTGTAGTGGGGGTTTTAAGCAGGCGCACTTTCTGCTGGTAGGTAGGAGAAACATATCTGCTTTTCCTGCTTGATCAGTAGGGCCTCCAGAGTTCTAATCTCCTTACTCTCCACGGCATTATGGATAATTTCAGTATTTTTCACAATGTCTTCTGGCCAAATATTATGGCTTTTTGCAGGGTCACACTTGAATAAGCCATTGTTATTGGTAGACCATATTCATTTTGTTCAGACTGTCTAGGACGGGAGGGCTTGGGTTATGTTTCATACCCAAGGTTATAGGTTTTAGCAGGCTGGTAATAGTTAACAAAGTTAAACTCTGTGTTCTCATGTACTTGGAAGATGTTGTTCAGTACAATGTCCTCTATGAGGCTTTTGTCGCACCGGGAATTATGGTGTATCATTCCTTTGTAATAAGTGCTCAATTTGTTGTACTGATTGTGTCGCACTGTTCCACCCCAATTAAGGTGCCAAGGGCTTCCTTGATTCCTCGACTCTCGATCTGTCTGTTCAGAAAACAGTTGTTTACAAGGACCTGCGTTATATGGCCCAGTTCCTGAGAGAGCCTTATTCACAAAAGCCTTTATGGTGGAGACCGTGCATGTGGTGTGGTTTTCACTGTTACAGTTGAGACAAAGTCCAAGGTTTGTCTAATGGTAGGAGACAAATATATGAAACCAAGTCTCAGTGATTTTGACCACGACATCCAGGAAGGAGATTTTTCTGTTGTGGCTGTGCTCCAGAATAAAATTAAGGTAGCTGCATTCTCAAAGGTGTATCAAAGTTCCTCGATAATATAGGAGGAAGTAGCCTTACCAAGAGTCTCATTAATGTATATCACAGTATACATAATTTCAGCTGATGCAGGCTGAAACTCTCTGTTCCCTACTTTCTATATTATCATAAATAATTTTAGGTGTGATTTATTAACTGAAAATTTACCTTTGAGAAATATATTCGGTTCGTTTCTTTTCAATTGTACAAAACATCACCTTACTAAGGAAGCCTTTTAGGATTTTTGATGATGAATCTATCCTGAAGATATTTTTTACTCATTTTATTCTATCTAATTGTATTTAGTATTTTCTTCCTGCCTGATCTTTAGCTGCTAAATCTCATTATTTATTGGACAGAAACTGACCATTTATCAGATTTTTCATTCATGATCATTTAGGTAGTTCACATCTTCCAATAATCTACCATCCTGTTCCTACTGCAAGGTATGCCATTAATTCTAATATTCATGCTTTGGCCACCTTAACACTAAATAATGCTTAGTATTCTAGATGTTATATTCCAGCTGTGACCAGATTGTTTAAAGATCTCTGTGATCAGGCATCTGAATTGGTGGATCTTCAGAGGTTCAAATTTTTAGTGAGTTTTTATGTTGAACAGGCTGACATAAGTCTCTTTTCATAGTTTATATAACAGATCATTTTTTAATATTTCTATTGATCTTAAGATATTTCATATTCATTTTTAAATACTTCTTATGTAGTTTATTTATATCCTTATTTCCTTTCCTCAATGGGCTACATTTATCTGGTTGAGCCTTTTATTGTAAAGCCTCCTATTTTTCTAACCGGTTTTCTAGCTTAACTAGTGATCATGATAATATCAATAGTACTCCCATGTAGAAATTTACAAAATGAATTCCCAGTGGTAATCCCATGATGAGTAAATGTATAGCTCTGGTGTGTCGTGAAGGAGGACTGCTCTTGCACATATCTCCAAGAATATACGGAGGGCATCTTCCAGGAGATTAAAGGGGCATTGTGATTGGGGCCCTTGGACACGGTCCATCATTAAGGTACTGGTCTCACTGACAGGAACATTGATAAGCAGATACTCTACGTCAAGTGAGGTGATGACATCTCAAAGAGCCTCTGATGGTGGCAGAATCTCGGCAGAGGTAAACACATTATAATTCTCCGAGATGTATGGTGAGAGAAGGGAGCACAGCCTTTTTGCGAGCTGGTAAGTAGGGACAGGGCACTAGCTGATAATTGGTCTAAGTGGGTTCCGTGTCTTGTGGGTCTTGACGTCTCTGTATATGTAGCCATAACCGTAATCACATATAATCATCCTGTTGGCCTCTCTTATAAGGTCTTTGATAATATTGCTAGCGAAACGCTGAAATTTGCCTATGTCTGCGAAGATAATGTCTAATTTGCCATCATATTGGTCAATGTTGATGAGCATGAAGAGAGCGCCCTTCTTATCTTGACAAAAAGGGGCGTTTTCATTCACTATTAACTTCCTAGCATCGTTTTCTTTACTAGAGTGAGGATTCTGCTTATGTGCCGTCTACTATCTGCGAGGGCTTCTGCAAGAAGCAAGGATTGGAGGGCATCACTAGGCTGGGGGATGCATTTCTTATGGTGTGTCTAGAAAACATTAAGTAGGAGGTGGGTTTCAATCCTTTTCTCCAGAGGTCTAGGTTTTATCATAAAATTGTAATTGACGCCAAGGTGAAAGATTTGGTCCTGGACAGGGTTAGGATTATATTCTGTCAGATTGATGTATTCCTGCTACTTCTGAAGAACCCTTAGCTTACCCCCACTGATGTTAATTAGATTTTTCATGACAGCTTCAATTTTCTGCAGTAAGTTCTTATCATCAAGATTGCCATTATCAAAAACCTCCGGTTTTTTATAGTGGTCGTCATCTTCATCTGATGAATCGAGTTAGTTTTCTTCTCCATCTTCTCCAAGGTCATCAGCCTCGTTCATGGTGCCTATGATATACCAAAAGGACCTCTTCTGTATGCTTTATAGGGCTCGCATTCTCATGCCTGATGTCAACACACTCCTCCTATAGACGAGTAGGAAACTGAGGTCATTACTTTTCTCGCTCTTCTTCACAGTGAGTTGAATCTGTAGAAGAGTCCTCATGAAGGCAGTGATCCTTAGACCATCATGACGTGATGTGTTATACAGTCAATAATTTGTGCATTTTGGTAGAAGACCCTCTTTCATACATGATTGATTGAAGACTATAGTTAGACTATTGTTCTAATTTTTTCTTTTCAACAGCAGTGAATTTTGCTCTTAACTGCATTATTCTAATTTTAAGAGAGGATATGGGTATTCATCAGTAAATGAATAAAGCCTCTCACTTCAAAAGAGTAAATATAAACATTCGTGTATGTACCAATTCCAGGGATCTTCAAGTGTCACGTGATCTTTTTCTTATCATATTAAGGAGTTAGGTTAGTTGTAACACGTTTCTAGTAACAAGTGCCAGTAGGTGTGTTCCGGGCTGAGTTCTGTGGCAGGTGACTCGGCTGTGAATAAGTCACGAGTGTTGTGTGCTCCTGGCTGAGTGCTGTGGCAGGTGATTGGGCTGTGCGTAAGTCAGATATCTGATTAGAGGAATCTGCTCTTCGATTGGCCATGGCACTTGCTGGGAGAGGTTCCATTCCAGGCCTTGATGTCATCTGTATTGTGTTGCTTAGCATTTGCAATCATAGTCCGGGTTGGGGTGGGGGGTCAATCTCCTTTGGCAAGTAGGTAGGAAATCATATCCGACGTGGTGTTGAGGAAAGGTTTTCCTACTTCATCAGTATGACATACAGGATTCTAAGACTACTGCTTTACGGAGCACTGCCTGTAATATCTGTAATTTTTATGAATTATTCTCGCGAAATTGTAATATTTTTTTATGGGGATTCCAAATTCATCAGCAGCATTAGTTAATTAAGGAAATAATAACTAAGATGAGAATAAGATAATTGGAAACGAATTATAGAAAACACAAGGGAAGTAAACTAGAATCATAAATCAATTAATATGATCGGGAAAGAAGTATTTCTAGCAGTATGAAACTTTAGCAATATATATATATATATATATATATATATATATATATATATATATATATATATATATATATATATATATATATATATATATATATATATATATATATATATATATATATATATATATATATATATATATATATATATATATATATATATATATATATATATATAAGAAATGCTGCCAAGCAATTAGTTTCAAGCTATTTTCAAATTAATGATTTTTCATTATCGTCTTTCTCAATGATATTATAAAATAAAATTGGCTTATTACCTTCGCCAAGAAAGTTTTATTTTCAAGTCGGTTTATATATTTGTTTATATGTGTGTGTCTGTTTACAGGATTACATCAAAAGTATTTGACAGATTTTGATGAAATTTTCACCGAAGATAAACCTTAGATCATGGGCTACCCCATTAAGTTTTGGAGGCAATACGGATCCGGATCCAGGATTCTTGATACAGATTTATATTTTTTTTTTTTTTTTTCATTTTAAAGATGACTCAAACAAATCGACGGATTTGGACGAAATTTCCACCACAGAGAGATCTTAAGACATATGAGATTTCATCACCTTTTGGAGAAGATCCGGTTCCGATTCCAGTTTCTAGATCTGGATTTGTCTTTTCCGCCATTTTAAGGATAATATTAAAGCAAACTAACTAATTTTCCAAATTCTCACCCAAGATAGATCTCTGGCCATGAATGACTCCATTAACTCAAGGAGCTGATCTTGCACCGAATATAAATTATAGATCTAGATTTGCATTTTTCACAATTTTAAAGATTACGTCAAAACAAATCGACACATTGGATTTTCCCTAAATTTTAGTGAGTAAATATTATACATAAGAGCAAACCATGACATTTTTTTTAGATGATTTGAATCAATATCACCAATCTGGATCAACATTGCACTTTTCACCTGAAAAGTGGGAGTTGGTGTCCGTAGACTTTAGTTAGATGCTGGCAATATTCATTGCCCGACGTCTGAAATCTATTATTGCATTTATTTATTTCTTTTTCTATATGTTTGCCTGTCTGTAGACAGGCTTACCTCAAAACTACTCGACAGGTTTGATGATCCGGATCTGGATCCGGATTCTATATACGAAATTACATTTCTAGCCATTTTAGAGATAACTCAAACAAGTTGACGTATTTTGACGAAAATTTATATCTAAGTCCTGGTCTGTTTTCTGCAAATCCGGTATTATTCTCTCATGAAAAAATTGAAATCATCAAGAAACTGAAAGCTACGATATCTCCTATTATTGTATAAATAGGATGTCTTTGTATATACATTGTCATTGTTGAATCTGTCAATGTTCCTACTGAGCTAAAGTCTTTTAACTTTTTTCGAGGATATAATAAACACACAAATACACACACACACACACACACACGCACACACACACACACACACACATATATATATATATATATATATATATATATATATATATATATATATATATATATATATATATATATATATATATATATATATATATATATATATATGTGTGTGTGTGTGTGTGTGTGTGTGCGTGTGTGTGTGTGTGTGTGTGCGTTCGGGTGTGTGTGGTTGTGTGTTCGTGTGTGTATGTGTGTGTGCGCGAACAATAAGAGACTTTCATTTTGATTATAGCGTTGTATGTGACGTTATTGATACATTTACAGCTTACAGCATGATTAAGGTTAAAAGTGGGAATTCAAGATATCTGAATCTTGTGTAAAATGGAAAAAATAAGTAATTGATGCTGTTTATATTGAATAATGTATTTCATAATAGAGGTTTTACTTTTTCTACTTGATTACATTTGAGTGCTTCAATTATTGATACGATGTTGATAAAATTATGAAGCCGGAAAATATAAAGTAGATAAAGATTATATG
>NC_090744.1:48469473-48484473 GCF_036898095.1 Palaemon carinicauda | reverse complement strand
ATGGGGAAAGTGTTTCTTGAAGCTGAAGGAAGCAAGACGCAATCATTAATAGGTTTTAGACAAACAATCGAGACCAAATCTTCATTGGGGATGAATGCTAATTAAGAAAGCTTTCAGTATGCGACAGATGACAAGGAATGGTCCAGTATAAGGGAATATCAGTGGTGACTTGCAAGTGCCAGTGTGGATGAAGACATGTGTTTTAGTGTTTATCTCTTTCGGGATATATTCCTACACGGGGGTCTTGTAAGTCTGGCAGCAGAGGACATATATCACTACAATGTGATGTAGGGGCTAGAGACTATTGAAGGAGGTTGCAGATGGAACAAATTCAGCAGGGATAAACAACAGTGGCCATACACTATTCCAGCTGCTAAGGCTTCCAGGTCCTCTTAACGAGTGGTATTCAATGAAAGGGAGAAACAGGAATCTGAGTAAAACGGTTGGAGTCATTGCAGTGAGAAATGAAAAATGCTTTGAGGGTGCAACGAAGATGTTTAATCACTACGTTGACTACAAGGTTATAGGCGGTTGTCTCGTAGAGAGATTTCCTGGAGATTTGCTAATGATATCCACAATTGAAAGCTCAATGTGGTACCACTGTCATAAGTAATATGCTTGTGGATACCAAATCACGCTATCCATCCAGTGATAAAGGCATATATACATGAGGTAGATGTTGCAGTTTGCATGGGGATGGGTTAAGATCAACAAGTGGAACAGTTAATGCTAGTAAGGAGGTAAAGGTGTCCTTTTGATGTGGTTAGGGGACCTACTACGATAATGTGAATGTGAGGAAAATGACACTGAGGTTGACGAAAGATGGACACTCCTGGATCTGTGTGTCAATGTACTTTTGCAGTTTGCTCAAAGTACAGTCGTGGACTCAGTTCTTAGCTTCATTGGTGATCCCGTGCCAAATGAACTTCATCTTCAGTAGCTATACTGTAGATTGGCATGAGGCATGAAGAGGTCATTGATTAAATCAAACACCTATTGGAGCATGGGAACAGGTATCTTTGTCTGTGGCTTAACAGTACTAACCTCACAGAGTAGGGTGATGTTGAAGTTGTTGATGGCGAAGTCTTCCCAACAGAGGGATGTGCAGGATGTCCTGTAGGCCTAGTACTCTGGATCTTTTCAATAGACTTCTGCCGAGGTGTTAAATTCAATTCCAGGTTAATTGTGACTAATGTTTTTTTTTTTTTTTTGACAGGACATCGAGAACGGGATTCATTTTGCCGGGGACGTGTTGAAGGGTACAGTTGTATTCAGCAATGGTGGAGAGAAGTCTTCTATGATGGACGAACCAGGTGTTGACTCTCAAGTGAAAACCAGCACCAGGGTCATGTAGATCATGCGAATGATGAAGGGCATACCCTGTAAGAAGTGGTGAAAATGACGGATAGTCCAATTCTACACTAGCAATTCGTGGGTGAATGTCGAGTAGCCAGATTTGACCTTGGACAGTTTTTTTAGTGGATAAGGCCAATGGGTAGAGTAGTCCATTGACCAAATGCTCAAGTACTGCACCAATAGCAACGTCACTGATCTCTGTAAAGAGAAGGAGAGGGGCATGTGGCAAAAGAAATGTGAGAACAGCAACGATTGATAGGGCACTCTTTCTATTATAGAAGGCCATTTCAAGGGGACCCCATTTCAGGTATTTTGGCTTACCTATGAGCAATGGCAATGATGGCTAACATGAACTGGTCATACTTTGGCAATGATGGCTAACATGAACTGGTGATAATAGTTTAGCATGCTCAAGAATTCTTACAGTGTTTTGATGGTACCTTCTAACAGAGTGAGTAGATACATTCAGGATAGATGCAGAGCCCTAAGAACTATATTTCATTGATTCCAAAGGTAAACTTGTCTTACCAGACTGCAGGGCTGTTCTTTTGTAGAGGGTCGAGAATGATGCATAGTTGAGGGAGGTGTTTCGCTGTGTAGGAAGAGAACACAAGTAAGTCCTTCACATAATATATGCAGAAGGTCCCCTAAGGTGCCAGCAATGAGGCGTTGAAAAGTGGCCTCTACATTACAAAGGCTAAAAAGGGAGTTATTGAATGTGTATGCTCTGCATAATCTATGGTCACTCTTTGCCATCCATACTTGGGTAACTCACAAGGGTATATTGTAGCAAAATGCATATTGTTCTGTTGCATAACACAATTACTACATTTTCACATATATAACTCAATAGCTGTATTTATAAGTGGCCACATTTAGGCTGCCGAGAATTCCAGGGCATCTTTAGGAGTGGTTTTTAGTCTCAACAGGACCCGGGAAATTACGTAAACCGGTTGGAGCCCTTACAGCGAGACATAAAATCTATTTTAAGGGTGCGATGAAAACATTCCAACATTCCGTTGGCCGCAGGGTTGTAGGCAGTTGTCTGATGTATGGTGATTCCTAGGGGATTCGATAATAATATGCATAATGGAGAGGTGAAAGTGGTACCCTGTTGGAAGTAATATGTTCAGGGATACCAAATCTCACTATCCATCCTGATAGTAAGGCCGATGTACATGCAGTTTAGGTTTCCATGGGAATGGCTTCAGGCTAACGAGTATAGCAATCAATGACAGTAAACAAACAAAAATGTACTTGTGGTCTGGTAGGTGACCTAGTGTGTCGACTTGAAAATGGGCAAAACGATCTTGAGGTTGAAGAAAGGAGCCAACTCCAGAATCTGTGTCGATGTTCTTTTAAAGTCTGGGAAGTACAGTCGTAGACCCAATCCTTAGCTTTGTCAGTAATGCCGTGTTAAATGAACTTATTCTTCAGTAGCTGTGTAGTAAATAGGTGCGAGGGATTGGAAAGGCCATGAATGAAACAAAACACCTATCGGCACATGGGAAAATGTATCCAGCCAACGGAATGATGTGCAGGGTGTCCTATATGCTCAGTATTTTGGATCTTTTCATTGGACATCTGCTGAGGTCCTGCAATCCAATCCCAGGAGGAAGGAAGACAATGTGTTTCTTGACAGGGCATCAGCAATAGGATTCATTTTCCCATGGACATGTTGAAGGAGCAATTGTATTCAGTCACAGTGGAGAGATGCCGGCGTTGACGGGCAGACGAGGCATGGGACTGTCGAGTGGAGAGGTGAACCAAAGTCATGTGATCTGTGCAAATGTTGAAGTGCGCACCTTCTAAGAAGTGGGGAAAGTAAAAGACAGTCGAGTACAACTCCAGCAATTCTCCGAATTCTGCCTTGGACAGTTTTTTACTGGAGAAGGTCAATGGGGTTAGTGAGCCATTTGCCACCTGTTTGAGTACCGCACCAAAAGCGACGTCACTGGCATTGGAGTAGAGAAGGAGTGGTTCATAAGGCATGGAAAAAGTTAGAGCAGGAGCAGCTAATTGGGCATTCTTTGCATTTCAGAGGGCTGCTTTTTGAAAGGGACCTCAGATCAGGTCTTTTGGCTTGCCCTTGAGAGTGGTGTGAAAGGGGACAAGAGTGGCGGCAATAACTGTCAGGAAAGGGTGATAATAATCAATCATGCCCAAAAACTCTTGCAGTGCTTTGAATGTCAAAGATATCGAGAAGTTTTGAATAGCTTTTACTTTCTCAGAGAAGGGGTTGATTCCTTCAGGAGTGATGCAGTCCCCTAAGATCAATACTTCCCTGAGGCCAAAGGTAAATTTGTCATACCGGACTACAAAGTCGTTTTGTTGTAGGCGGTCGAGTACGATGCGTAGGTGACAGAGATGTTCCTCTTTAGAGGAATAGAACACAAGTATGTTGTCCACGTAACATACACAGAATGGAAGATCCCCTAAGATGCCATTCATGAGGCGTTGAAAAATGGCCACAGTATTACAAAAGCAAAAACAGGAGTAATTGAAGGCTTATATACCTAATGGGTTGGAGATGAGAGTTTTAGCAATATTATTTTGGTTCATTGGAACCAGATAATACCCATTCCAGAGATCGAGTGTGGAGAAAACATTTGCATTGTGCAAGTAGGAAAGTAGGAGGTCATCTTGGCAATTTTCTGGAAGGAGGTTGTGATCTAGTTCTGTTTGCATGTTCAAACGCTCTAATGCCCACACGGACACAGAGAGCCATCTCTCTTAAGGACGATGTGTAAGGGTGACGTCTATGGGCTGGAGGTCTATTGGTAAAGGCCCATTTCTTCAACTTTGGCGAACGTTTGTTTAGCGCCTGTGAAATGATCCAGTGCCAGACTCCTGAATCTGGTGAACATTAGCGTCCCTTCCTCTTTACATGGTAATATATACCATGTTTTGAGGGAACCGTGGGCATTTAGCATAGTTCTGGATGGAAGACTCCTGGAGACGACATGAATAGGTTGGTGCTCTGATGTGAAGAATGAGGTCGGAGGGGGCATGTTAAAGAGCTATGGACAAGTAAGAATCTGTGTTGACTATCTGTCGGTGAGGGACATCAACCAGAAGGTAGTAATGTGATCGTAAATCTGCGCTGAGGATTGACAATGTGATGTTAGCAATGAGAAGCTTAGAGTGATATTTGACGCTTCCAAACGATAATGTGATGTTCTCTTAACTGTAGGTGGGTATTCTAGATCCGTTTGCAACTACCTGATGGATATCGTGTCCAAGAGAGTGGCTTTGGAAGAAGAGCGCGACTAGCACCTGTAGCCACAAAAAAAACCAACGCCTTCACTGGCATCATGTAAAAACAAAAGATTAGTGACAGGGGAGGCCACCTCCACAAGCGAGGATCTGCTTACATGTTTTTGTCCACTAACAAGTGTTTGACCATTTCATCATATCAGCTCTAAATCTGGAGTGGTAGTAATATGATTGTGGTCTATGGGCATTAGTAAGTAGCTGTAGAAGTTGTCGGTTGGGGCGTGAGCGAGTGATGGGTGGTGGTCGGCATTTTTGTTGATCCAGCATGTCACCGGGTGGCAATCTCTGTCCTACTACATTCACGTCAGCTTTAGTCGATGTTGAATAGTTTTCCTGAGTAGAAGTGTTGATGGTCTTGAAGGTGGTGAAGTGGCTGTCCATAAGGGCATCTACTTTGGTCTTCAGGTCGTTCATGGGTAAAATATCAACATCGGGTATGGCACTTCTCATAAATTCGGAGAAGCGTCATACACAAAGGGCATGAAGTAGGGTTAACTCATGAGGATAGCTGTCTGTGGTGGCAAATTACAGGCCAGTGTTACTGGTCGTTTCCCTGAGGACGAGTGAAGCCCTGTGGTCCTCCAACGGTTGTTGAGAGAGCTGAAAATTTTTGGTTATCCGGGAGGCTGGCAATGGCGATTACTGATCCAAGAGGTATTTTTTTAGGGCGTTCTACACTATTAAAGTGTCCCCTTCCATGCAAAGCCCATCGGGGATTTACGGGAAAGTTTCCTTGGAGAGCGGGGCGAGAACATTGTATACTTTGGTTCATGACTGAGTTACGCTCCTGAAGTGAAACTGGACTTCAGCATGGTGGAACCAGGTGAACATTTCTCTATTGGCAAAGAATGACAGTTTTGTTAAGGCGGCGTGTGCTTAAGAGACAGGTTTGCTGGGCAGGATCTTGAAACATTATGCCACATCAGTGAGGTGTCAGGCCAGAGGAAGTGGTCACTCTGCGCGAGCGAAGAGTTAGGTCATAACTGACAGGGGAGGTGACTGCAACTAAACTTTATTAAATAATCATAAAGATTTTATGCAGTGACTTGCGAGCAAGAATGTCACAAAAATTCAAACATGATAAAGCCTGAGCTAGCTTGATAACACATGTTGGTATATTAACAGTGCAGGGAAGAGTGACTGCTAAGATAAAAAATAAGAACCTTTGCAATGTAGGAGCATGTATGGAAAACGTGCGGTGAAGGCATTTTGAATTCCTACCTACATTAGGTTAGGCTACTGAACTCTATAAAATCAACTTGCAACTTCCTAAACAAAATGAATTTTAACCTAGTTACCGTGTCGGCAATGGCCCTTTTTCATACTTCATGTAACAAAATTTAGTAGTTCTACACTTTATGTCTCTTAATGCAAAACTAACTCTGGCTCAAGGTCAATTCTACCAGCAAATATATAATACTTTAACTACTAGCAAAACTTGAATTCGCTATATGAAATGTACGAGTGTTGGCTAGTTTGGTATTTTTCTCTATAAGTTCAATAGGGGCTCGGGTATAATAACTTGTGTATTGTTCGATTAAAATGTGAAGTATGTTTTTCACTCTAAATCCATTGTTTACATCTGAGAGACTGAAGGGGGCTTATTGCTCATACTTGGTTTCTGTGCATTTACAATGACGTATTTGTCAGGTGTTCTATTTTAAACCAATTAACAGGTTACAAGAACTGTTTCATAAGTTCATGTATGTTGTTCTACAACAGCCATTTTTCTCCACCGAGACGGCAGTGGTTCAGTCTCTTTGCAGGCTGGTATGATATGAAGAGGCAAAGTACTGGCTGATTATAAGCCAAAAACTGTTCCTTTGCTTATGCCTTCTCAATTTTCCGTCATATTATTATTACTAGGATTCCCTTTTAGGGGAATACTATTGTTTTTGGTATTATTATTATTATTATTATTATTATTATTATTATTATTATTATTATTATTATTATTATTATTATTATTATTCCTTACACGGGTTTTTTTTCGCAAGAAATCTGAAATAATTATCATAGGTAGCCTATGGTAAAAATATGCCATACACCCAGTTTAAGTGACCTTGACCTACTTTTCAAGGTCACAGGGGCTTTTAAAGGCAAAATTTGTAAAATCTGAAATTGACATTAGGCCTACAGTATAAGCTGTATGGCTAAGGGCCTTATGGACAATGATACAGAGGTAAATCCCCAGACATTACACTACTTTGATGCAAGTAGGTCAAGGTCAAGGCCGCTAATGGCCAAACCGGCTCAAAACAGGTTTGTTTCCGAGATCTCAAAAACCGGAAGGCCCAGAGCCCTGATCTTAGTGGCACATGATGCCCTATATATTTATCTAAGGTTAGCTTAACTTTTGTTGCGACTGCCTAATTACTTTTTTTAATATAGATTTTTAACTGTTTTTGACATTACAGTAATCGAAGCTTTGGTAATTTCTCCATGAAATACGGATTTTTGGTCATAGCATGCTATAGTAAACTACCCAAAACATATGCATAAAACCTCCAAATCAAATGTCAAATTTGACCTTGACCCTCATTTTCAAGGACATTTGGCTATTTCATGGAGAAATATTAACGTAGGTTAAAGGTGATGTTTTGTTGACACCCCACCCCCCTCCAATTGGTACATGCTCTTTCAGGATATGGGGTCAAATTTAACCCGTGACCTTCATACGACCTTGTAAGTGCCAATACTGCGAAATCAAATTTGACTTTGACCCTCCTTTTCAAGGTTATAAGGCTATTTCATGGAAAAAAAAATTGACGTGGGCTAAAAGTGATGTTCTGTTGTCAACTCACCCCCACCCCCTTCGCATATGCTCTTTCAGAATATGGGGTCATATTTAACCCGTGACCTTCACATGACCTTGTAAGTGCCCATTGTCTTCAAGTTGAAAGGTCAATTTCTCTATATTTGTCATTTTTACCTATGTTTTACCTCCATATACCTGCTATCATACAGATAAATTGCTTAAGAATAGTTTGTTAACATACTCAAAATTTAGTCACGGGGTCATTAGGCCAATAAACCATTACACAATATCTTTTTCTGATTGACGAAAGCATTTCCACACCTATTTTGCAGGGGAATCCTCCGCCACTGGCTTTAGCCAGTTGCAGTCTAGTTATTATTATTATAATTATTATTATTATTATTATTATTATTATTATTATTGTTGTTGTTGTTGTTGTTGTTGTTGTCGTTTTGATACTGTTGTTGATGTTGTTGTTGTTTTTGCTAAATACAATTAATATGGTTTCAAATGGCAGATGTCTTTTTATCATGAGTTTTGCTATACACACGTCACTTTCAATTTTTTTTAAAATGTTAAGGCTGCTGTAAAACGTTTTAGGAAAACTAGAGAAATTTGCAGATCACATTTCTTAATATACAAATCTTTTTGCGGTGCATTATAAAAGCCTTATATCTTTAATAAAAATGTTGATTCTCTGCATATCATAAAATCTGACAAGGCAAATGTAAGAGTTACTTTGAAAAAAAAAAACTCCATATTTAGAAATAATTCACTTACTTCTAGTCGATGTTTCTACACTTCTAAAATGAAAAGGTGAAGTTATCAAAGAATCTAACAGAGAATCGTGATCAGCTGTAAATTTATTCTTTGATTTCTGATGGATTATCATTGCATATATTCATGGTTTCACTTTTCAGCAATAGGATGTGATAATAACAAGATATCCTAACACATAGTGAATTTATTTTTCCGATTTCATTTTCACATGGAAAAATTCACACAAATCTTTGCAATAGATGACTAATGTGCCTGTTTATGACTTCATGGATTTCCTGTCTGGTAGTTTAGATTATTATGAGCTATTGCCAATTACATAATGCCGTTATTGATGTCACTCCTTGCGTGTTTAAAAATGTAAGCTAAGCTTTACTGAAATTTCTGTGAATAAAGGATTATCATGGCTTTGTGCATTCAATAAATTTTAAATTTTCCATATCAAGGAAGCCAGCCAATATCTCATATTTCTATTCAGCTCAATCTCAAAATCTAATCTCTTCTGTATCTTCTGTTTTTTTTTTTTTTTTTTTTTGGGGGGGGGGTCATACATCTAAACCATATCTGTCGGAATAGAATAGCATACAATGAGCCTCGCAAGGTTATTTGTTACCTCTGCCAAGCAAGTTATAAAACCGAGTCGGTTTACCACTTCCCCCAAGAGGTTATGAAATATTTTGTTTATTTATTTGTGAATAGAATTACGTCAATACTGCATGACGGATTTTGACGACCCAATTAAAATTTTGGATCTGATCCAAATCAAGATCATGATTCATGATCTAACATTGTGCTTTCCACCATCTACTGTCAGCATTTGGAAAGGGGAATGTTTTATCTATCCGTAGGCTTTATTCATATATAACAATAGATTCATCCATTGTCAGCATATATGAAAAAAAAGTGGCTCTCTGCTGAAGAAGGTGATGAATGCTTGAGTTAATGGGAAAAGTACAAGAGGAAGGCTTAGTGCTGGGTGGATCGATGAAGTGAAGAAAACCCTACATGACAGGGGGATAGATGCGAGAGAGGCAAAAGAGAGTGCTAGATATAGGAATGAATGGCTAGCGATTGTGACGCAGTTCTGGTAGGCCCAGCTGCTTCCTCCGGTCGCCTTGGTGACTGCTGAGGTAGTACTAGTATGAGATTCAGTTTATGAAGCTTTAGTTTTGGTGGATAACGTGAGAAGGTAGGCTGTGGCACCCTAGAAGTACCGACCAAACTCAACTGAATCCCTCGTCAGGCTGGGAGGAGCAAAGAGAAAAAAAGTCCCCCTTATTCCTTTTTCAATGTTGGCTACCACCCTAAAATTGGTTGAAGTGCTATGGTAGATAGATAAAGATTATTTTTGGAGCCAGCCATGGTCATCAAACTCTCATTGTAAATGAAAATGATTTACCAAAATGGTAACTATGAATCATTTTTAATTTGAAAAAGAATCCACTATTTTAGAATAATATATACAAAGATTTCAATTATTTTTTTTATTCTTTTCTAAATCATTAGGTATTGGAGAGAACTTCACTGTTTTATTTCTTTTTCAGTCTTAGATTTTCTATGAAAGTATATGATTAACTAAGGAATGTTAAGTGAAATCCACAATAGGTTTTAAGTCTTTTGATTGAAGCTTCAAGTTATCTATTGGAAAAATATTTTATTTATTACAGTATTTAAGGGATAAGTTAGTGGAGTCTTAAATGGAAGATTCTGTTGACGAATTCGGTGTTGTGTTTGTATAATTACTTCAGGTAATGAACTCTAATACTGGCATCACATTGACTAACTTTATGAAGGCTTCCAATATAATCTCTGTTAGTGTTTGCCGTACCCTATTTACAATCGTATTACCTTATTCAAAATCTTTTTAATTCTAAAAGGTTCCAGCCACATTCGTCGTTGATGTTTGACTTCCCTAGATGGATATAGCTTCTCTCTTCAGTGAATCGTATATTCAAAATGTAGTTTCCAATCCTAATGCTATGAATAAATTGATCCACAGAAGTTCAAATATATATTTTGTAGTTTGATATGTTACATTGTAAACATATAACTGGAGATTAAACACATTTAAATCTTTGATATATTCAATGTTATTTGTTATAGGTTTATTGAATAAGAAAAGCTTCATTACCAGAAAGTTTTTATCAAAGCGTTGTTGGACCAGCCATGCACTATCAGGCGGAGACTTGGTTAATAAAGAAAGAGCAAGAACTAGCAATTAAAGTGGCTGAGATGAGATTGCCAAGATGGATGTGTGGTGTCACAAAAGAAAAATATAAGATCCGGAATGGATTGATCAGGGAGCCTGTGAAAATATTAGTGATTTCAAAGAAAGGTCAGAAGAGATGACTGAAATTGATTGTTCATTTCATGAGAAGATGAACACATAAGTAATAGGATTATGAACATGGCAGTTGAGGGCAGAAAGAGAAGGGGAATGGCCAAAGCTCTGGTGGAAAGATACATTTTCGAATAACATGAAGGAAAAGGGTCAAAGAGAACAAGGTGTACAGGCTTGTGTAAGATGTAGGAGGCTGACTATAAAAAGCGCCCCAAAAAAGGAAATTTTGCACGAAGCCGTTTCGACAAGAATTCCATTTTTTGATATTTCGTTGCTAAGCAAACAAGTATTGTAGGTAGTAAGTTGGCCAAGGCCCCAGCCTACCGTTGAAATACCGCTAGAGATTTATTGGGTCCTTTGGCTGGCCAGACAATACTATATTGGCTCCCTCTCTATGATTACAGATAATTTTGCCTTTGCCTACACATACACCGAATTGTCAGGCCTATTCTTTCTTACCACATTCTACTCTATCCTCAAACACCTGACAACACTGAGGTTACTGCAACGTAATTGTTCACTGGCTACTTTCCTCTTGGTCAGGGTAGAGAAGACCTTTTAGCTATTTTAAGAATCTCTTCTACGAGAATGACACTTGGTCTTTGATCGTGCCTTAGCCTCTGTACCATGACCTTCCACTGTTTTTGGATTAGAGTTCCCCCACTTGAGAGTACACTTTGGTATGCTATTCTATCCTATTTCTCTTCCTTTTATGTTTTTGAAGCTTTTATAGTTTATATGTAAGGGGTCTAATTTAATGTTGTTACTGTTCGTGAAATGTCTTTTTTGATTGTTTATTCTTCCCTTGTAGGTTATTTATTTCCCTGTTGCCTTTCCTCACTGGGCTATTTTTCCCTATTGGAGCCCCTGGTCTTATAGCATCTTGCTTTTCTAACTGAAGTTTTAGCCTAACTTGTAATAATAATAATATACAAAATGTTACAGAATTGGAGAATTTTGCCTTATTGAGATATTTTACTTGTTTCAAACTTCTAATGAAATATCATTATTGAAACTGTTTATTCGATAATTAGATAAGCTTAAGTGATAAAAATCACCAATAATTGAGTGTGACTATCAATAGTGATATTATTATTATTGATATATTAATGTGAATATTATTATATGATTATTAATTCTGATAATATTCATTAAATGATGATATTTTATTTCCGAATTTGATGATTTGTTTTTACCTTTTCTCTAAAATAGATTTTGAAAGCAGAAAATGTAATGTTTTTGCATTTTCTCAATAAACATCGGAAACAAGAAACCGAAAATGATGCAGGACCGCTTGATATGCATTCACCAAAAAATTCTTTTGCCTTTAACTAAAATACGTGGAAAAATAATGTCAGAATTCCAAAGTCAGAAACAATTCTGTCCAAACTTCCATCCAATTAAGAAACGGGTCAAGGTTAATTACCACTAAGAATCAATGACACAACGAAGGCGCTTCTCCGGGGAACGTATAATCCTTTCAGGAGAAAAATCGTCCGGTTTCCGATGGTAATACCGCTTATATATGATCAATATCTTCGTCAGGTCTGTCTCCTTTGTGCAGTGTGTTTAAGTAAGAGATTCAGCAGTAATTTTGTTCGCTGACTTCGTCCGAGGCTCAATGGGAGTATTAGTCCTATTTTTATTTATTTACCTCTATCATCATTATACAAGATCTAGTAAGTATTATTATTATTATTATTATTATTATTATTATTATTATAGTACTGAAAAACGATTGATTAATAATAATAATAATGATAATAATAATAATAATAATAATAATAATAATAATAATAATAATAATAATAATAATAATGAAAAAGTTCCCAATTATTTGAGTTCATTAATGGGATGCTACAGCAAAGACGCAAAGATGAACTCTGGGCTAGCCATTATAGTCATTTTTTTTTAGCGAGGCAGATTTGCACCGACTCGCAGCGGTGCCCTTCTAGTTCGGAAAAGTTTCCTGATCGCTGATTGGTTGCATAAGGTATTTCTATCCAATCAGCGATCAGGAAACTTTTCCGAGCTAAAAAGGCACCGCTGCAAGTCGGTGCAAATCTGCCTCCCTAAAAAAATTGAGTATCCTCATTCTATCCTCATTAGTAGGCCTATCCCCTAACTAAGCCCAATGGCTGCTATAAACTGAAGCTCCTGCTCATAAATCCCATCTAAAATATCCATTGCATTCCTACAAATTGGAGTTTTGAATTCATGGCTCCTGTGCAATTGGTCTTGTCCGAATCTAACGTCCCATTAACGTGATCCTTGTTCCTCTCTATCGAAAGGATCTTATCGACACAAGCTTGCTTTAAGTGTATTCATGATTGGATCTCTGATGCTTGTAATTTGCCATCTTTTTTTTATTATATTGATATATCATGATGAACTACAACCATTTAGGAATTTGAATAGAAATTAATGATTATAAAACGACGGCTTTATTATATCAGTCAAAGACAACCATGAATTTAGATTTTTCTAAGATAAAGAAAGGGGCAATTTTTTTCTGCCTCTCCATACAACAAAAAAAAGATAAAAAGAAATCCTGATAAACTTTTTTTTTCCAAAATATACCCTGATATCACATAACCTAATATATGCTAAGTTCTACACAAAATAATTTGGATAAAAATAATACAAAAATATACAAATTATTAGAACAATGAAAATCATGTCTTTCAGACTAACTTTGATGAATGAAGCAAAAACAAATTTTTTACAACGCTAAAGTAAATGATGTAAAAACCACTGCATTGGAAGCATCTTCGTTGCAAGAGGAAATTCTCTCTTCGCTATATCTGTTTCTGAGACTATATGAAATGTTTAATTAAACCATCTTCAAAATAATTATAGGGAATATATTTTTTTTTAGGAAAATTATTCTCCATCATTTAATGTTGCAATAAAAAAGAATACACTTTGTTAGTAGGATCAGGTCCATTATCATATAGTATTCATATACACAAACTTAAAAATACACACACACACACACACACACACACACACACACACACATATATATATATATATATATATATATATATATATATATATATATATATATATATATATGTGTGTGTGTGTGTGTGTGTGTGTGTGTGTGTGTGTGTGTGTGTGTGTAATTCATGCTTTTCCTGTTTTCTTTCCCGTTCTAATCTTAGTTGTTCCTGTTCCCTTTCCGGTTCTATTCTCAGTTGTTCTTGTTCTCTTTCCGGTTCTAATCTTAGTCGTTCCTGCTTAAATTTTGCTTCTAACATTTCTTTTTCATCCATTCTTTCCTCTTCCCTCGTGGCTATCTGATGACAAAGAGCTGATGACACAGACGCCTACCTCATGGCTTAGCAGAGCAGTGACAAACACGCCCATCACCCACTTATGCCACCTCTCACTGACGCCCAAACCAACGAACTCTACACCCTTTTACTGAAGCCTATCAGCTGCAGCTATGCTACTACTAATCCAGACTAGGGCTGCTGCAAAGAAACGTACAAATGAATCTTAGTGGCTAAAAAACTTATGAGTAGGCCATTACTTGAGTTATTCTCTATCACTCTATCGCTAATCTTTTCTTTTTACAACATGCAGGTACGAGCATGCAGTTTTTGGTAGACGTTGGTACTTGCCGTTCTCTTCTACCAAAGCCACTCTCCAAAACACAATATAATCATTCCAAGTCTTTTGATATCGGCCAGGTACCTGCCAATGGATCTGTGATCCCCACCCACAGGTAAGAGACCCTCACGTTATTGAAAGTTTCTCGTTGTTGATGTCAAATTCCCAATAATCAGTTTGGATTTCCTCTCCCATTTCCACCTTCTGGTTGATGCTGCTACTAGACAGTTAGTCAATGCAGACTCATACTCATCGACACCTCTTCAACACGCTCTCATCGACCTCGCTCTCCATATCAGAGCAGCCATGGATGCCCTAAGTCGGTCATTCTGGAAATATTCTGTTAAGAGCTTCTCCAAACTCCCATGGTTACCACCAAGCAAGGTATTTATCACCATATCCATACAAAGGGGCACCCTCTGTTTGCCAGATTCCAGCATCTGCCTAGGATCATTTGACAGCTGCTAAACCAATGTTTGCCTATCTGGAAGAAAGGGTCCTTTGCCAAAAGGACTCAAGCACGTGGTTATCACCCCTAAATATCCTCCTGAGGCATCCGAAAACGTAGACAGAAATGTTCACTAACCAATCCACAAAATTGCCGACGTGACCTCCTACTTGCACAAAACGAAGGTGGTAACATCCCCATGACCACCATCACCACCCCCTTCGGGACTTATACATTAAATTACTCATGTTTTGGCTTTTTTAATGGCAGACCCACTTTTGAACACCTAATGGATTGCATCTTAGGGGACTTCCACTTCTGTGTATGTTATGTAAATGATATACTTCGTTTTTTTTTTTTCTCCAAAGAGGAACATATCCGTCACCTACTCAGCTTTATCAACCTTCTACAACTGAATGGCTTTGT
>NC_090744.1:48456973-48464473 GCF_036898095.1 Palaemon carinicauda | reverse complement strand
TATAAGGCAACTGAATATGTTCAAAATCTGATAGTCTTTTATTTTTGTCTAAATGTTTATGGAAATTAATAACAAAAGTCTCTTGAACCTATCAGCATTTGAGGCATTAGATCAAATTTTATATATCCTTGATAGTGTGATCAAGTCATTTAAGATATCCTTAAACAATACTGCTGTCTCCCATGAGTGAATACTATTCAGATAGGTTGTCTAAGGTATCCCTTTTAAATGAGACTTCCAAAGTATATTTTTTGAGTGTTAGGACAAATGTATCGAAAGAAGCACTAGAGAGATAAAGCCCTAATATTCAAGGAAAATGCGTAAGATGCAAGAGAATGTGTAATGTGTATGCAGTTTGATGCATCATTGATGAGACAGGTTTGTTATTTCTTCCAATTTTTCTTAAATCCTTCCTGGTGGTATAATGTGTTATACATATATCTTATTAATTTAATAAACGAATGTTCGAACCGTATCTGGTAACGTAGAATTATTTCGTTATCCTCTTCTCGGATTATAAGGCATTGAGTGGAAGTCTTAGGTAATATATTAAATAAAGGAGCTGTTAAGAAGTCGGTGTGGCTACTACTGGAAACTTCAATCATTTTACAAATAAGATATCATCAATAATTTACTAATTGTTTTGAGCAACAGCATGTTGCCTCTTCTCCTCACTATAAAATTGCATTGGATAAGTTTCCCCCGAAAATCAGAAAACTTGCAGAGGCAATTGGAAAGGGAATTCCTCCGTACGTTCAGATCGCTTCATTCTACAATCGGTTTACCATGAAAAGAAAGCCATCATTTCTAATTTTCATTGCCCCATTTAAAAAATGATGATTAGCACTTAGGTTTGTAGGTCTCGCTTCATGGAATTGAAAAAAGGTTGTGAACAAACATAACTATAACTATATATATATATATATATATATATATATATATATATATATATATATATATATATATATATATATATATATATATATATATATTTTTTTTTTTTTGGGGGGGGTGGGGGGGGGGGCTCAGGCCATGTCGTCCTGATGGAAGTTCCTATTAGGTAGTTTTCTAGGGTATATTTGACTACAGTGATATTCCCAGAGAATTTTACCTTAAGGTATCCAGAATTCTAACTCCTGGAGCGAATATCCCTAAATAATCTCACAGGGATATCGCATAATATCAGAGGATGTATTCTTGACACGTCACATAGCTCTCTTCACCCCGAACAGTATTAACGCTTCGAGGGGTTACAGTGACAAGAATCTGGAACGAGAAAGAAAAGGGAACCGCTCATGAGGCATCTTCCTTATTCCGTTTCCAGTGTGTATCTGATGAAGGCTTTAGCGCCCTCTTTATTCCTTTTCGTGTAGCTCTACTACTCGGTGTTTTCCCTTGTGTTCTCTCGTTATTTTGGATTTTATTCAACATTTTGATGACTTCTCCGGCCTCTTTTGCCTCTGGAAAGTTGAGTATTATCTTTACTATGTATAAATGTAAGCTCTTGTCATTTTGAATTAAATCTAAATTGATATTAACTTAAACAAGAGCTGTTGCCTACCGGAGGCATCCTGGATGCTATCGCTTGCTATTTATGGGTCATTTAGTTAGCTACAGCGACGTTCCCGGTTTGTTATGCTTTAATAATCTAGCTATTTAGCTCCTCTAGGAATGCTTATATTATACTGTCAGTTTTTAGTTCGGTGATTTCGACAAGGGTCGAGGTACCGATCTTGCCCTTCGCGAGGCTTAGTAGCCTAGGCTTCTGGCCCTAGTATTTTCATGCATGATATAAGTTTTTTTCCGAGTGTTATATTATTGAAGCTATAGGCAAATATTTTATACATGTAAGATATTGTTGAATGTTTTTCCCAAGATTGTATACGAGAGAGTTTTGGTTAGGTAATCGATTCTCACCTTACCTAGTCTAGTAATCTATGTACAGTAGTATACTTTCGCACATCCCCGATTGTTCTTTTCTCCCCTGGAGGCTAAGTTCAATCCCTCTGTAAGCCTTCGGCTTAATCCTAGTGGTTCTATCTGTATAATAATTCAGGTATAACTATTCTAGGATATGTCTGTCCTGACCTGATAACCAGAGTGACTGTTTTTTTTAGGTTAGGGCAGAACATCAGAGTTTCTAGTCTGTGGTCTGCTTCTTCCTAGCATAGAAAATGAGTCTCCTTTGCTAGGTTAGGGGCAGACCCAGGAAGCTTTGCTTCCTTAGTCCATGTTGGAAAGATTCTGTAAGAGATGATTCCTTCCTCTAGTGGCCTAGCAGACTGTCCTGTGTTGTTTTTCTCGGGCTGGAGAATGAGTTTTCTCTGTTGTCCGACGAAATAACTTCACCTAACTTTGTTCTGGTTGAGAGGAGGATAGGAAGTATTGCCAGTCTTCCTCCATAATAGACAACTCTAGGTTAGGATGAGCTTTCCTAACTGCTGAGTGTGTCTCTTGCTAGAACGAAGTCTATAGGACCCTTATCCCTTCCCCACCTCTCTTTATTTTATTTTCTTTTGGCCGCAGTCCTACTTCCGTACCTAGTGTAGGTTAGGATGGAGGACCAGCTCAGCTCTCTGCCGGCTGGCATTACTTGTCGGCCGGCAGAGACCCTTTGTTCTTGCAGAGTGAACCCCACACCTCCCTTGGTCTCCCTTCCATGTCTGCCGGTAGAGCCCGCCAGGTTATGGATTCTTTGGAAGCCTGAATGCCTCATTCTCCCCTTCCATAAATTCACTCTTTCTGGATGGATGGTCGTATGGCAATGCCACCTTATAACCTTACATCCATACTGTTTCTCTGACTTTTGTGTTGTACCCATAACCCGGCTGCCGGCTTAACAGCCGACAGCCGGGCAGGTGGAGGTTCTCTGGTTCTTGGCTACTGTCGGCGGGCATGGGTATTATTACCTTTGCCTGCCGGCAGTGAAAACACAGCCCAAATCTGCTGGCCACTACGATTAGCGGCCGGCAGCCGGGTATTAGTGTTTTCAGCCGTCGGCTGGCAATGATTTCCGCCCGGCACACAATCGCAAATCAGTGGGCTGCCGCCTGTTAGTTAAAGATAGTATATCTTTGAACTATTTAGGGGTAGTTGCCGGCCAGCACGTGCAGGCGCACGCCGCCACGTACCGGGGCGTGCTAGCCGGCACAACAGCATGCGATGTACAGTGGTTGCTATATTTTTAGTGTAGTACACACTGCATTAGCAGAAACTACTGTACAGAGCTTGTGATAACAACAAAGTTCTTCATCATACTTAATGTTATCTTGTACAGCCTTTTGTTGAGACCGTACAATATATAGAAAGTAAGTTCTTTCTGTATTCTTTCTATCCCGTTTATCAAAATTTTATTTCAAGGTGTGAACTACACCTTAATTTTCTGTTTAGGAAATTACATAAGGTATTCTAGAATAGAATTAACCTTAGTTTTAATATCTCGGGAGGTTTCAGCAATTGACTGGACAGGAAATACAAGTATGTGTCTTTCCTTCTTTCTTTTATAGCTTCTCTATATAAGCTAAATGTCTCAATATAAGTGAAAGCCTTCACTTGATACTCATGGATTTTTCTTCTCTTTACAGGAGGACCATCCGAAGTGCGGGAGTGTGTTCTGTAATGTATGCAGTAAGAACTTCTGCGGACATCAATGTTGCAGGAGGCACACAGCATGCGCAGCCTCCAGAGATGATCTCCGCTATTGGGACCCTCAGGTTTGTACAGTTTGTTCTAACCTGATTACCGAGGCTTTTGACGACCCTAAGTCAACGGAGTCAAGGGATGCTGCCAGGGAAACGTTCCGATCCTGGGTGAGGGGTTTTCAGAAAAACACCTCAGGTCCCTACCTTCCAAATGAGAAGATGAAGCCCTACCTTTTCCCTAAAGCATCGGCTGATGCAATCATCCCCCAGCCTTAGGTGGAGATACCAACTGCCCAGAATCCGGTAGATTCTGAAGTCCCGGCCGCTCTTCAAGACATCCAATTGGACGATAGAATGTCGGAGGTGTCGGATTTTACTGAGAAGGACCTTCTAGGAGAAGGTCAGGAGGAGTAGCTGTTCCAGGCTCCTCAAGTAGAAGAGGAAGATATCGACGAAGTGTCAGTTACATCGGTTACGGACCCAGAACCTGTTCCTTCTACATCGTGTGCTATTCCAGATGAACTGGGAAGGACTCTTTCTTCCATTGTTGAGATGATCCAACAAATTCAAAGGAAGAATGATGAGAAGGAAGCTGCAATGAAACTGGAGATACGTAGACTTGCAGCATCACGGCTCTGCGTGAAGGATCTTCGTTTGTACTCGGATACCAATCCTTGGAGGTATGCCGAACACATGCCAATGACAACTGGGAAGATCGTGATCTCAGAAAAGTTGGGAGCAATTCCCCTAGAAGAAGTGGAATTTTGGCCCAACAAAGATTCTTATCCGGACTGCTATGTCCATCTTAGGAAGGAGCCAGCCTCAAAGGAGGAGTCGGAGCCGAAGGAGGTCATAGTTTTTTACCATAGTAAAGCTCAGACATTACTAGCGAGCTCGATGAAAGAGAGGGGCTTCACTAACTCAAAGGTGCCTGCATTGAGTAACAAGCTTCCCTCCTTTGTGGCCTCTCCTACCAGAGCCTTTCCCTTCTTGGAAAAGGGATATAAGGCAGCCTTAAAGGCGGTGGAGGCACGGAAACAATGCCCCTCCTTGGAGGAGTGCAAGCCGTTATCTCTGACCTTGCCCTTGGACCAAGAAGACTGGAAGGACGTACACCTTACCTTCTCAGTAGTCGGGAAGCTGGAAGCTAATATTGCTGAACGCCAGTTCGGTGAGGCACTTCCAAAACAGTAGGAGGTTCTCTTGCGTAGAGAGCAAGAGACAAAGGAAAGACTTGCGGCATCGATGTTGTTGCAAACGACACTAGAAACGATGGCAAGTGACCCCAAGAACCAGGACATGTTCATGGTTGTGGCCAAAACCCATCTGGCCACAGTTACGAAGGATCTCTATAGCTTTATTAAAGCTAGGAGATCCTGTAGAGAGTTCGTGTTCGCCTTGGCTGTGATGAGGCACGAACCGAGGAAACTGATCTCCTCTCGTATTTGGGGTAAAGACCTCTTTTCCAATGAAGTGGTGTAAGAGGTAGTAGACAAGGCCGCCACAGAGAATAGAAACCTTTTCATAAAGTGCCGCTTAGATTTTACGAGAAAGTCTTCTCCAGATGAGGGTCCCCAACCCAAGAAGAAGACAAAAAGGCCTAGGCCATCCTCTCGGCTGGCTAAACCCTACCGACAGCAATAACAACAACTTGCTGTAACCGCGGTGCCTCAGATAGTGGCACAACCTCCAACCACATACCTGCTGGTACCTAAACAAGTGGCGACACTGTCGCCAGTTTTTAACCCAGCTTTCAAAAGGCAGATTTCTTCCTTTCGTGCGAAAGCTAGAGGAACAGCCAGAGGTTCTCTGAGACGCCCTTCAAGAGGAAGGGGATTCAGGGGAGGACGCGGTCAAGGAGGCAAGGCCTCAGGTCCACAACAGCAGAAGTGAGATACTTCCAATAAGTGGGAGACTACAGCTATTTAGAGATCGATGGACCTTCGATCCCTGGGCCCACAGCCTTATAAAGAATGGACTAGGTTGGAGCCTGAGCAGTCCTCCACCTCAATTTCCTCAATTCTTCCAACACTCAACCCGCGTTCTGGAAGAATATGTCCGAGAGCTCTTAGACAAAAGAGTAATCCAGAAAGTTAAGTCCATCAAATTCCAAGAAGGCTGTTTTGTGTTCCAAAGAAGGATTCAGAAACACTGAGTCATTCTAGACTTGTCGCCACTCAACAAGTTCATAGTGAACTATAAGTTCAGAATGCTCACACTTCAACACATAAGGACCCTACTGCCCAAAAGGGCTTATGCTGTTTCTATAGACTTGTCTGATGCTTATTGGCACGTTTCAATTAATCGTCACTTCTCCTCCTACCTAGGCTTCAAGTTACGTTGATAACTTTACGCCTTCAGAACCATGCTTTTCGAGCTAAACATAGCCCCAAGGATTTTCACGAAGCTCGCGAACGCAGCCGTCCATCAATTACGCCTAAAGGAGGTCAAAGTAGTAGCCTACTTGGACGACTGGCTGGTGTGGGCAGCATCCAGGACAGAATCCATGCAAGCTTCTAAGATAGTGATCCAGTTCCTGGAACATCTGGGATTCAAGATCAACATCAAAAAGTCTCGACCTTCTCCAGCTCAAAAATTTCAGGGGTTGGGAATCCACTGGAATTTGGAGTAACATCGATTTTCCATTCCTGGGAAAGAAATAGCAGGATCTGTCAAGAGACTATTGAAATCCAAACGGATATCAAGACCAAACAGGAGAGAGTGCTGGGCTCTCTACAGTTTGCTTCAATAACAGACCCAGTGCTAAGAGCACAGCTAAAGGATGCAACAGGAGTCTGGAGAAAATACGCATCAAACGCGCGAAGAGATCTAATAAGACCTCTACCAACTCGACTGCGAACGCTTCTCAAGCCGTGGTCCAATGCCAAGCAGTTGAAGAGTTCAATACTTCTTCAACCTCCTCCCCCGTCAGTAACTATCCACACAGACGCCTCAAAGGTAGGCTGGGGAGGTCACTCTCATCAGAAGAGAGACCAAGGAGCTTGGTCCAATCTTTTCAAGTCACTTCACATTAATTTTCTAGAAGCCATGGCAGTTCTTCTGACACTAAAGAAAGTATCTCCTTGCCACTCGACCCACATAAGACTGGTTCTAGACAGTGAGGTGGTAGTGAGATGCCTGAATCGACAAGGGTCGAGGTTACCAAAAATCAAACCAGTGATGTTGGCCACATTCCGTTTGGCGGAATGGAAGGAATGGCACCTTTCAGCAGTTCACATTCAAGGGTTCCGCAATGTGACAGCAGACGCTCTATCCAGGTTTACACCTATAGAGGGAGAATGGTCCCTTGACGCAGGATCGTTCTCCTTCATCTTGAGCCAAGTCCCGGAGCTGCAGATAGACCTCTTTGCGACGAAAGACAACAAGAAAATAGATTGTTACGTGTCCCCATAGACGATCCGCTAGCGGAGGCAGTGGACGCTGTGTCCCTAGACTGGAACAGATGGTCCAGTATTTATTTGTTCCTCCGCACAACCTCCTTTTAAAGATTCTCGATAAGCTGAGATCCTTCAAAGGGAAAGCAGCAATAGTGGCCCACAAGTGGCCAAATAGCTTGTGGTTCCCTCTGGCATTGGAACTATGACTAAAATTCGTACCGCTACCGGATCCATCCGTCTCAACGAATACAGAAGTCGACTGTCTTCGCTCCATCACAGAAAACACGGAACCTACATCTCATGATTTTCTCTCCTTAGCGATGAGAAAAAGATTCGGTGTTAAAAGTCAATTTAGACTTCTGGAGGAAACCAGAAGACATTATGAGGCTTCAGGGAAGAAATAGGTATCCTTTGTTAAGGTGAAGAAACCAAAAGAAATCCCGACAGATTCCTATTTATCA
>NC_090744.1:48446973-48449473 GCF_036898095.1 Palaemon carinicauda | reverse complement strand
TATATATATATATATATATATATATATATATATATATATATATATATATATATATATATATATATATATATATATATATATATATATCTATCTATATCTATATATATATATATATATATATATATATATATATATATATATATATATATATATATATATATATATATATATATATATATATATATATATATATATATATATATATATATATATATATATATATATAAACTTCACCATATGGCAGTTACAAAAAAAAGATCAGATTGACATTATTAAAGAGAGAAGGATGACTCTCAGAAATATGAGAAGCTAAAGATGTGCAGATATTCGTAGTGATCACCAGCTCCACATCGCCACACTGATATTAAAACTGAAAGCGCCCAACAGAGAGATGAATAGAATATATAGGTTTGATGTTATTAACATTTTAGAAGAAGAGCCCAGTGAAACGTTTCCAATTGAATGTAAGAATTTATTTGCAGTCTTAGAGACATTAAGAGACGAAGAGCAGACAATTAGCGAAGAATGGTGTGATATTACGAACTTTATATCAGTCCGTTGTTAGTGAAGTTTTGTGATACGCAGTTACATAGAGAAAGCCATGCATATGAAGTGATACTTGGGATACTATAAAAAGGAGAAAAGAAAAACTGAATTTGATTGTTGAAAGTTTTCGAGGAAATCATGAAAATTACAAGGTAGAGCATGCTGAGTATTCCAGTATTGATACTGAGGTCAAAAGAAAAGCTAAGAATGATTGGAGAGAATATTTAGACAGTAAAGCAGATGAGGCTGACAAAGCTATGAATTCAGGAAGTGACTATGGTGTAAAAATTGCTTATACAATTATTAATAAAATCTCTACGGGGGTAAAGAATAAGAAGCATATACCCATAAAAAAGAGAGATGGATCTGGTATAACAGCAGAAGATGAAGAAAGACAACGTTGGATGGAATACTTTAGTAACGTTTTGAATAGGAGATATGAAGGGAATATTTTGATTGAAATACCTGAAGCTGATGAAGACCTTGATGTGGCCATAAATGAATTCAGTGTGCTTGAAGTTGAAGCTATCCTTAAAACTCTAAAATGAAAAAAAGCCTCTGGATAGGATGGAATAACTACCGAGATGATACTGGCTTATAATGAAGTGACCCCCAGAGTAATTACAAGATTATTTTGAAGAATTTGGCATAAAGAGTCAAACCTGATTAATTGGAGTTAGGATTGTTGGGGAAAATGGCAAAAAAAAAGACCTGATTGATTACAATAAATACAGAGGTATAACACTTATGTCCCTTGATATGAAAATATATAGTATGCTTATCATAAAGAGACTGGAGAGACAGATTAATGAAGAGCTGAGAGATGAATAAACAGGATTTAGAAAATGTAGAAGTTCCACTGACCAAATTTTATTTTGAGACATGTTGTACAGCAAATGTTTAGCATATAGGAAACTACTTTTGATGGCATTTGTGGATTATGAAAAAGCACTTTAAAGTACGTACCGGCCAATTTTGTGGAGACTCCTGAGTTATTTTGGAATTCCTGTTATATATGTAAATTTGATTAAGTCGGTTCGTGAGCATAACGAGTGTAAATGAAGTCTTATCAAATAAACTTCTTGTGACAGCGGATAACTCCAAGGGAATGTGTTGTCACTTATGTCGTTTATCCTCTTCATTGATTTGTAATGCGTAGAACAGTCGGAGATGGGGGGAAAGGATTGGCCTGGATTAGTGATAGGAATTTAGCAGACCTAGAGTATGCTGTTGATGCTGTTCTTGTTAGCAAAAAAACCACAGAATTTGCAATGTTTGCTAACCAGAATGCATGAAATATCACATGAAGTTAGGCTGAAGTTAAATAAAAGAAAGACAGAGTTGATGAGAGGGGAGTATGCATTGGAAGATGAAATATCATTAGAAGGAGAAAGAATTACTAAGGTAGAATCATTTAAGTATCTAGGAACTATTATCTCCAATATAGGGTCTTTAGAATTTGAGTTTATGAAACACTGCAAAAAGCAAATCAGAAAATGGTTAGGTTAAGTAAAATTTAGAAATCAAATCCCCTGAAATTACATATAAAAATCAGACTATATATCAGTTTTGTGAGATCAGTGTTACTCTGTGGACATGAGTCATGGTATGACAATAAAACAATCGCCAATAGATTTAGTAGATTGGAGAACAAAGACATCAGAAAGATATTGGGAGTTAAATGGATGGAAAGGATTGGAAATGAAACTATAAGAGAGATTACTCGAGTGCCATATATGTACACATATTTATATATGTCCGTATATATATATATATATATATATATATATATATATATATATATATATATATATATATATATATATATATATATATATATATATATATATATATATATATATATATATATATATATATATATATATATATATATATACGTATATATATACATGTATATATATATATATATATATATATATATATATATATATAT
>NC_090744.1:48429473-48444473 GCF_036898095.1 Palaemon carinicauda | reverse complement strand
AATGACAATTCTACTATACTTATACCTGTCGAATTCAGGTATTTTGTACTTAGAATTGAAATCAACCCATCTTCACCATCGTAGCTAATTGGTAGTTTGTTACTTGGCTTTCAATTAATGGGGCTCTGATCCCGAGGTCGTTAAGAGAATCCAGACATTAATATATCAAAATATATATGGCTTATTTGAATATGAAAAACACGTAAAAATGTGCAAAATTTATCATTAATTGAATGCCAAGTAACAAACTACCAATTAGCTACGATGGTGAAGATGGGTTGATTTCAATTCTAAGTACAAAATACCTGATTTCGACAGGTATAAGTATAGTAGAATTGTCATTGACTTTTATCTTCCTTCGTGGCCGAATGGGTTAGTCACTGTCTATATAAGCTTGCCGACCAGGGTTCGATTCCCGGCCGGAGCCAATCTCTTGTCTTTGTGAGATTTCGCCTGGGGCTCTGATCCCGAGGTCGTTAAGAGAATCCAGACATTAATATATCAAAATATATATGGCTTATTTGAATATGAAAAACACGTAAAAATGTGCAAAATTTATCATTAATTGAATGCAAAGTAACAAACTACAAATTAGCTACGATGGTGAAGATGGGTTGATTTCAATTCTAAGTACAAAATACCTGAATTCGACAGGTATAAGTATAGTAGAATTGTCATTGACTTTTATCTTCCTTCGTGGCCGAATGGGTTAGTCACTGTCTATATAAGCTTGCCGACCAGGGTTCGATTCCCGGCCGGAGCCAAGCTCTTGTCTTTGTGAGATTTCGCCTGGGGCTCTGATCCCGAGGTCGTTAAGAGAATCCAGACATTAATATAACAAAATATATATGGCTTATTTGAATATGAAAAACACGTAAAAATGTGCAAAATTTATCATTAATTGAATGCCAAGTAACAAACTACCAATTAGCTACGATGGTGAAGATGGGTTGATTTCAATTCTAAGTACAAAATACCGGAATTCGACAGGTATAAGTATAGTAGAATTGTCATTGACTTTTATCTTCCTTCGTGGCCGAATGGGTTAGTCACTGTCTATATAAGCTTGCCGACCAGGGTTCGATTCCCGGCCGGAGCCAAGCTCTTGTCTTTGTGAGATTTCGCCTGGGGCTCTGATCCCGAGGTCGTTAAGAGAATCCAGACATTAATATATCAAAATATATATTGCTTATTTGAATATGAAAAACACGTAAAAATGTGCAAAATTTATCATTAATTGAATGCCAAGTAACAAACTACCAATTAGCTACGATGGTGAAGATGGGTTGATTTCAATTCTAAGTACAAAACACCTGAATTCGACAGGTATAAGTATAGTAGAATTGTCATTGACTTTTATCTTCCTTCGTGGCCGAATGGGTTAGTCACTGTCTATATAAGCTTGCTGACCAGGGTTCGATTCCCGGCCGGAGCCAAGCTCTTGTCTTTGTGAGATTTCGCCTGGGGCTCTGATCCCGAGGTCGTTAAGAGAATCCAGACATTAATATATCAAAATATATATGGCTTATTTGAATATGAAAAACACGTAAAAATGTGCAAAATTTATCATTAATTGAATGCCAAGTAACAAACTACCAATTAGCTACGATGGTGAAGATGGGATGATTTCAATGCTAAGTACAAAATACCTGAATTCGACAGGTATAAGTATAGTAGAATTGTCATTGACTTTTATCTTCCTTCGTGGCCGAATGGGTTAGTCACTGTCTATATAAGCTTGCCGACCAGGGTTCGATTCCCGGCCGGAGCCAAGCTCTTGTCTTTGTGAGATTTCGCCTGGGACTCTGATCCCGAGGTCGTTAAGAGAATCCAGACATTAATATATCAAAATATATATGGCTTATTTGAATATGAAAAAACACGTAAAAATGTGCAAAATTTATCATATATATTTACATACATATATATATATATATATATATATATATATATATATATATATATATATATATATATATATATATATATATATATATATATATATATATATATATATATATATATAAGAAGGATAAATATTGCATGGATCCCCGGTAAACAGAAGTAGATTATGAAAATCAAAATATCAATATCTCTAAACAAAATAGTATTTAATGAGATGGTACTACCAGAATCAACTAATGCAACGGAAACTTGGAGCCCTACTTAAGGCTTAGATTATAATCTAGTTACAGCTGGAAGAGCAAATGAAAGACTAATGAGACAGAAAAAGAGCAACATGAGTACGAGATCATACCAAAGTAGAGGATATTTCTAACAACATATAAGTAAATGAAATGGACATGGGCAGGACATAAAATGAATATGACAGATAATATATTATGAATAACATAATGGTTCCCTAGAGATTGTAAAAGAACTAGGGGAAGAAAGAGAAGATGATTGATTGACGAACTAAGAAAGTTAGCGAGTGTGGACTAACATAGAAAGACTATAAAGAGACCAGAGAGGAAGGAGTAACCTGGGGCACTTCTTTTACTGTGGACTATTAACGGCTTTTGATGATGATGATTATTTTACGATGGTCCTAGTGAATGATACATTTTCTTTGAATATTCTTCTCTCCCTCTGTATGCATTTTGTAATTTTTTTATGTCTCTCTCTCTCTCTCTCTCTCTCTCTCTCTCTCTCTCTCTCTCTCTCTCTCTCTCTCTCTCTCTCTCTTAATGCTAACAAAATATCTGCACTGGAAAATATTTCTTCCAGTGCCATTACCCCATCTCAGTTATTCCTAGATAAGGATTGTATTCAAAGGCAACTTACTCCATAGATTAATGTACACTAGCACCTACACAAAAATTAAGGACTTAAATTTTAGGTCTATCGATGTCCTTCAGGTATTTAGCTGTGAAAACAATGCATGATATTGCGACAAAGAAAAATTTTTACTTATGTATTAGGATTTTTATTTGACTATGAATGCGTTATTAATCCGTTTTTATCTTCAGTGACATCAAAAGGATTTACAAAAGAATTAAGGAAGCTCATTTGGTAAATATAGAGTAAAGTATGATCCCAAATAAAATAAAAAAGCAAAATAATTAGAAAATCAGTGTAATAATATAGAATCCTCAGAAACAATTCAGTCAGACAGGATATACTACTATTGTAGAGTGGATATGGAGGAGAGACTGAACACCAGATAAATGTTATCTAAATTTTCTTTGAGGTTTCCTTATTCAAACAATATAAACAGAAATAATACCTTTGCAGGTAATTCTTGAACTATAATGGTTAATATAGGTGAAATGTATGTCCTTTCAATGTTTGAATCTAGCTGAAATAGATATTCTTGAAGAGTATGAAAAAATTCGCTGGATCTCAGTCATGCTAAGTGACATGTAAAAAAGAATTGATAAGGGAATTGAAGGACAGAAAATTAAACTATATATATATATATATATATATATATATATATATATATATATATATATATATATATATATATATATATATATATATATATATATATATATATATATATATACACACACACACACACACATATATATATATATATATATATATATATATATATATATATATATATATATATATATATATATATATATATATATATATATATATATATATATATATATATGAGCACATTGGGAGACTTTAGTAGGATTATATTGATATACGGAACAGTTTTGATAAATTGGCGACTAATACAACTAAAATTAGGTTTAATAGCTACACGGAAGATAGTGCTCAAGAATAGGAAAAAAAGAATTTCTAATCATAAATTATATTTCAGTACTCCAATAACAGAAATGATGATGAAAAAGGCTTGAAGGCAGAATTAATTAATGTAGATAATGATTTTATGATTTCTTATCCATGTAAAAATTCATATGCACCGGACCTATAAATCTCTCTCTCTCTCTCTCTCTCTCTCTCTCTCTCTCTCTCTCTCTCTCTCTCTCTCTCTCTCTCTGATTATATGAAAAACTATATAAGTGATCAATATATTTATTCAAACGATTAATTAATTCTACATTCCATTATGAAATGTCTGAGTAGCTTTACGTAAAACCTTGAATGATATCGATATTATTAAAATCTAGTTCATATCACAAATCATTCTTTCAGATAATATTTTTTCCATGATTGAAATCAAAATTATGAATGTTTTTTTCTTTTTTTGCCTCTGTAAATAGAAATGCAATTAAATGAACGTGTTCCTGGCAGCAAATTTCCATTGGGAGAGTTTCTGCTAAATAAGGAAGAGACATCTGTTCCTTTGGGATGTAAACGATTGCAGCTAATGTCTCCGCTTCGATGAATCTTGGACAGGAAGCTACGTTTAGGTGTACTGCTCAGGTTATTTGCCGCCACATATTATATTGTTGTCATTTGGTTTGCAATGAATATTTTCATTCCCCCACTTATGTGTTATGTATTCTCTCTCTCTCTCTCTCTCTCTCTCTCTCTCTCTCTCTCTCTCTCTCTCTCTCTCTCTCTCTCTCTCTCTATTTCAAACATATACACAATAACATAATACACCAATAAAAAAAGAAGACGATAAAACAAAATCATATTAAACCGACTTTGAGACTGTTTACGTATATCAGCTCTTCAACTGAATTTCTCCCTCTGGCCAATTCTGTTTACGCTTCTCCTTTCAAGGCTGAAACGTTAAAACTCAATTTATGGAAAGATACTCTGTTTCACCACTTAGTCACCCCTACAACTGGCATGCTGTGACTACTGCCACCCTGACACTTGCTCGACTTTGTGGTACGCATTGGCAGGACTCGAGTCGAGCCAAGGCGCAAACTAGTCGCTAACTGGCGTGAAGTGTACGTAAACCCGTCGTGACATTATGGCATGTCGTGATGAGAATTTTGAAAAGTTCAAATTTTGGTCACGACAAAAATTTGCGACAAGGTCGTGAACTATGCGCAAACATTTCGTGAACTCGCCGGGACATCGTCGGGACGATGTGGGAGGATGCGGAAGGATGCGTGCAACTGCGTGGCAATGCATGCCATGCCACGACTGTCACAAACAGCCACGAATAGTTCACTAACAGCTCACGTCGAGTTTACGAGTAGTTGACATGTTAAAAAATATGCGCACGTCGCAATGTGGCCAGCCTTCCCACTGACATGGTCACGTGTACTTCCCACATTGATGGCACGAGCAGTTCACGACTAGTTTACGCACTTCACGAGCAGTTTGCTCCTGGCACGAGTAGTTCATTATCAGTTCACGAACAATTCACGAGCAGTTCACGACTACTGCGCAACAGTAGCGCTCGCATCGGTGTGGGGGTATATATAGAGCTTCCTGGACGCTTTTGTGGTTTTGTTAAAGTTTTTATAGTTTAAATAGGAAATATTCACTTCAATGATATTACTTTTAAAATATCTTATTTTACCTTGTTTCCTTCCCTGACTGGGCTATTTTCCTTGTTGGAGTCCCTGGGCTTATTGCATCCTGCTTTCCCAACTACAGTTACAACTTTGCTAGTAATAATAATAATAATAATAATAATAATAATAATAATAATAATAATAACTGATGGAATCTCTCTCTCTCTCTCTCTCTCTCTCTCTCTCTCTCTGTGCAGCCAACATCGTATTTTTGTCAGTTGAAAAAGATTATAAGCGATTTTCTGAAAGAAATCACATTATTCGAACTTTTGATTTGAGGGTTATTTCAAATCAATAAGTGGAGCGGACAATGAAAATAAAGAGGTAAGGGGTTCCTTGTGAATAGGATAGGGGACCTAATACATCAATGTGAATATAGGGAAAGCGATGCTGAGGTTGATGAAAGATGGACACTCCTGAATCTCTGTGTCAATGTACTTTTGCATTTTGACACGAAGTACAGTCGTGGACCCAGTCCTTAGATTCATTAGTGATCCCGTGCCAAATGAACTTCGTCTTCAGTAGCTGTACATTAGGTTGGCATGAGGCCAGGTATCCTAGTTCGTGGCCTACTGGTAGTAACGTCATAGAGGAGGGTACCGTTGGAGTTATCAAGGGCAATGTCTTCCCAACAGAGGGATATGCAGGATGTCCTGTAGGCTTGGTAATCTAGTTCTTTTCGATAGGCTTCTGCTAAGGTGTTATAATCCAGTTCCAGGTGAATTGTAGCCAATGTATTTCTTGACAGGACATCGACTACGGGATTCATTTTACTAGGGTCATGTTGAAAGTTGCTGTTGTATTCAGCCAGAGTGTAGAGAAGTCAGCTATGATGGATGAAGCAGTTGTTGGACTGTCAAGTGAAAAAGTGCACCAGGGTCCAGTGGTTCATGCAGATGATGAAGGGCATACTCTGTAAAAAGTGGCGAAAATGACGGACAGTCAAATTCCCCTCCAGTAATTCGTGGGTGAATGTAGAGTACCCTGATTTGACCTTGGACAGTATTTTAGTGAATAAGGCCAATGGGTAGAGTGATCCATCGACCACTTGATCAAGTACTGCACCAATAGCAATGTCACTAGCATCGGTGGAGAGAGGGAAAGGGGTATGTGGCACATGAAATATGAGAGCAGCAACGATTGATAGGGCATTCTTTATATTATAGAAGGCCATTTCCTAAAGGGGGCCCAACTTCAGGTATTTTGGCTTGCCCTTGAGCATCGGCAGTGAGGGCTGGCAACAACTGGTGATAATAGTTTATCATGCCCAAGAATTCTTACTGTGCTTTGATGTTACCTTCTAACGAAGTGGGTTGACGCATTCAGGACAGATGAGGTGCCCTAAGAACTATATTTTGTTGGCACCATAGGTACATTTGTCTTACTAGATTACAGGGCTGTTCTTTTATAACGGTCGAGAACGATGCATAGGTGAGGGAGGTTTTCTACTTTCAAGGAAGAGAACAAAAACAAGTCTTTCACATAATATATGTATGATCTACAAAATATATGATCACTCTTTGCCATACTTACTTTGGTAACTGGCATGTGTGTATTCTAGCAAAATGCAGATTGTTCTGATGCAAAACACAATTCCAACATTTTTAAATAAATCAATCAATAGCTGTATCTACATCTGGCCACTAGATAAAAGTCCTTGCAATAGTCTAACAATGCTCCAGTGATCACCATGTATTTCAGACAAAACCTTATTCCTCAGTGAACTATGAATAACCACCCTTCCTCCATTCATGATACGACCTTATGTTACAGTCAGCTCATTCTAAATATCCTTATTGTGTTTATAATATTTTTCTATTCCATATAAGTCTCAATCCGACAATAAATTCTCTATAACCTTACTCAGTACTGGGTCTTTCTTGGTATTGATAGTAAAAACCTTTGCTGTAATGGGTACATCATAAATTGATTCTAATAGTATACTGTCGTCATACTAATCTGGAGTTTTGTCTACTGGAAATCTAGATAAAGTATCTGCATTACCCATCTATGATATAGGATGATATTCTATATCATAATGATATGTGGGTAACTTAACTATCCAACGTTGTAGTCTTGCAACTACTGATAAGGATAAACTTTCTTTTGGACCCAATATTGTTAATAAAGGTTTATAATCTGTGAAAATTGTGAACTTTTCCCTAGTATAAAAATACATATGAAATTTCTCAACTGTATACAATAATACTAAACCTCCTTTTTTCTATTTCAGAGTAATTCCTTTCTGCCTTTTTCAGTACTCTAGAAGCGAATGCAATTGGTTTTTCTGCTCACTAGCCTCTTGGCTAGTACAGAGGTAACATGTTTGCCTAGCATCTGCATGGCATCATATCGATCACAGCCTTGGATCATGATTTAAGTTGTTTACTGGGGAGGATCACTTCTGTGGTTGAGTACCACACTGGCGGTTTGGTGTTGATCCCCCTGACTTTCTGGTAAGTATCTATTCTAATGAAACTGTAACTGAAACCAGCTACCTTTACCTTACCTTTACATAAGATAATACTGAACCTAAACCTATGTTTGATTCGTCACATACTAATTTAACTAGTAAATCCATTTGATAATGTACTAGAAATGTAGGTGATGTTATTCCTTGTTTGAATCTTTCGAAACAATCCTGACCATTTTTGTCAAAATCCCCTCTATACCCTAGTTCAATCATTTATAAAATGGGTCTGCAAATATAGATAAATTATGAACGAAATTCCTGTTAAATGTTACTAAACCTAAAAAAGTTCATAATTAATAATAATTTTCTGGTACTTTGGTTGATTGTACTGCTTTGATTTTCTTCTTAATATTGTAAATACCTAGGCCATTAATTACAGAACCTAACCATTCTCATGAATCAACTTCTAAAATGCATTTGTTCTTATTTATGCTAATATTATGTTCCTTCAACTTCAAAATTGTCTGTAATCTTTCTCTAGGTTCTCTTTTATCTTCAGCAGATACTAGAATAACATCTATGAAAATGAATACTTCTTCCATTCCTGTAAAAATCTGATCCATAGTCTGTTGCCAGATAGCTTCACTACTCACTTCTCCAAAAGGCAATCTCTTTGGCCTATACAAACCTGAGAATGTACTTACTGTACATAATTCTTGCAATTTTTTATCCATTGAAAGCTGTTGGAATTCTTGTTTAGATCCAGAAAAAACATAAAAAAAAAACATCCTGATATAATTGGAAACATGTCTTTCGGATCTGGTAATGTATGTTATGCTATCTGAAGCTGTGGATTTCTCATTACCTTTTAATAACAAAACCTTAAACTAAAAATTTTCCTTCAAAAAAAGAATTAACGGTCTAGCCCATTCTGGACATGTGACTTTCTTCTATAAACCTTCACTCTCTAACCTTCTGATTTATGTGTCAAATACACTTTTCAATGCATTTGGTACTGGTCTTGAAGCAAAAAATCTAGGAGTGTTATCTGGTTTCAAAACTAAAACTTTTTATGCGTTCCTTACTCTACTGACTTAGTCTTCTAATGCATCTTGAAATTATGATAAGATACTATCTACAGACACTTAATCCATGTGTTCATCTTGTGTACCATTAAATTTCAAAATACGTGACCAATATAATTTTGAATATTGTAACCAATCCGCACCGCATGTAGTTTTTCCTTTACCTTTCACCACGGTTAAGGGCATTCCGTCTAATTTCAGATCTCTATACTTTACTTCTACGTTTCAACATCTATTACCTGAATATCAAAACCATTATAAACCTTTCAAAACTCTACTTGTATCTTCTAATAAGAAATTAGAGATTCTTTTATCAGTTTTATAAGACATAATTAATACATCAGCTGCTGTCAAGCTGAATTATAATTATTGGTTTACCATTTATGATCGCTTTTATCAATATACTGTACTTTTCTTTGCATCTTTGTTGAAAGCATTTATGCAAAATGCAAAATCTGTTTCTGACATATCCTGATTATCATGAAAATATTCCGTATTATTCTCTTGACCTTTATCATTAACTGCAGTATCAATTTTCTTTGAATATTGTTTAGGAAATCTACAAGTATTCATAAAATGTCCTATCTTTCTACAGTTCAACTATGTCTGCCCTATAGCAGGGCATTTATTTCCTCCGTATGGAAGATGATCAGTTTTACTATACCTATAGCTTTTTTTATTTTAGCTGCGGTTTTTGTGTATCGGCTTAATTCTGATACTTGTGAACATCAAAGTTAGCCAATTTCCTATGAAAGGGCTCTGACGTACTCTTTTTCTGATTCTCATTGTCTTTTAATTTAGAGCCTTTCGGGCTAATTTTTTGAACTTTTCATTCTATTGCTTGTAAAACTACATACTATATCACTTTGCCTTTTTGATGTTCCTGAAACTCTGCATATAATCAATACCATTTTTAGTGTGAAATCTTTATCTTGCAATATTTTCTTTTCTTAGCTTATGTGATATGTAATGGGCAATAACTTTATTTAGCATAACATTTTCTAATTCTAGAAACTCACATGAAACAGCATAATCTCAAGTCCAGTCACAAATATTTCTAAGCTTTAATTTTCTTTTTGACAGGCCAGAAATATTATTTACCTGAAGAGCCCTATTTGTAGCTTCACTTGTGTCAATTTGTAAACTACAATGTATTAAATACTTCCTGAACCTCTCTACAAGCAAAGAGCCTTTTTTTTTTTTTGCACCTCTTATAATACCTAATGCTTATAGATATATCTTGAATTCCTCACACAACCGCTGCGATCGTTTAATAACATAACCTGGTTTGCAACAGTGCTAATGTATTCATCATGTACAATTCTAAATGGCATGTGTGAGCAAGATGTTAGGCTGTAACTGAGAGATGAAGTATAGGCAACTAAACTTTATTAAACAACCATCGATTTTATATACAGCACCTTAGGAGGAAGAATTCCAAAAAAGTTCAAACATGATAAGGCATGAGCCAAAAAGATAACACAGCTTGATCTATTACAGTGCAGGGAAGAGCGAGTGATAAGATAAAATATCAAAACCATTACAGTGTATAATCATGTATGAAACACTTGGGTTATATGGCTCCATGCTAAAAATAACATTTATGTGAAGTAGGGTGCGCTGCTTTAGGAAGGTGTACTGTAATATGCTGGTTTTAGGCGATCAATGGAGACCGTCCTTTTTGTCACGAAAGTTAATGCAGAGAGATTTCAGTGTACGACAGATCACGAGGAAACAGGCTGCGTTAGGGGGAGTTAGTGGTGGTGTGTTAGTGTCATGGCGCAGGAAAATCTATGTTGCCGAGTGCATATATGTTAGTATGTGTTGTTAAGCAGGAGCCTTGTAAGTCTGGCAGCATGGAGTAAATTTTCACATAGTATGACATAGGTGCTGGAGATTGTGGGAAGAGGTTGCAAACAAAAAAACTCAGCAGGGATAACCAATGGGTTACCATACGCCATTTAAGCTGCCGACACATCGAGGTTATCTTTAAGAGTGGTCCTTAGTCCCAGAGGGCCCCGGGGAAGTTATGGAAACCAGTAGGAGCACTTACAGTGAGACATCAAAACTGAATTTGAGGGTGCAATGAAAACATTCTGTTGGAAGTAGGGTTGTAGGCAGTTGTCTCATGTATGGTGATTCTCAGGAGATTTGGTAATGATATGCATAATTGAGAGGTGGAAGTGGTACCACTGTTGGAAGTAATATGATCAAGGATAACAAATCTCATTAGCCATCCTAACAGTAAGGCAGATCTTCCACAGTTTAAGTTTCCATGGAAATGAGTGGAACAGTCGGTGACAGTAAATAAGTTACCATATCCTTGTGATGTGAGTAGGGGACCTACTACTTCGATGTGATATGGGCAAAACGATGCTGAGGTTGAGGAAAGGTGCCAACTCCTGAATCTGTGTTGATGTACAATTAAAGTTTAGAAAGTACAGGCATGGACCCAATCCTTAGCATTATTAGTAATGCCATGCCAAATGAGCTTCCTCTTCAGTAGCTGTGCAGTAAATCGGTGCGAGGGAATGGAAAGACCATGACTGAATCGAAACATCTATCTCCACATGGAAAAATGTATCCATAGTCTGGGTCTACCAGTACTGTCGTCCTAGAAGAGGGGGTTGTTGAAGTCATTGAGAGGGACATCTTCCCACCTGAATGATGTGCAGGAGTCCTACATGCATGGTATTTTGGATCTCTTCATTGGGCACCTGCTGAGGCAATGTAATCCAATCCCAGGTGAAAGGCAGCCAATGTGTTTCTTGACATGGCATTAGCAACAGGATTCATTTTCCCAGGGATGTGTTGAAGAGTGCGATTGTATTCAGTCACAGCAGAAAGGCATCAGCATTGACGGGCAGACCAGGCATGAGATTGTCGAGTGAAGACAGGCACCAAAAGAATGGGGTCTGTGCAAATGACGAAGGCCATCCATCCAAGAAGGGGTGAAAGTAAAAGACAGCCAAGTGCAACGCCAATAATTCGCGGTCGAAGGAAAAGTAGCCGAATTCTGCCTTGGAAAGTGTTTTACAGAAGAAGGCCAATGGATGCAGTGAACCATTTACCACCTGCTTGAGTACAGCACCAAAAGTGATGTTGCTGGCATCGGTAGAGAGAAGGAGAGGTTCATGTGGCTTGGGAAAAGTTAGTACAGGTTCAGTTGATAGGGCATTCTTTGCATTACAGAGGGCAGCTTCTTGAAATGGACCCTACTTCAGGTCTTTTGGCTTGCCCTTGAGGGGTGTGTAGAAGGGAGCAATAGTGGCGGTGATAGCTCTCATGAGACGTTGATAATAATTGATCATGCTCAAAATTTCTTGCAGCGCTTTGACGGTCGAAGGTGTTGGGAAGTTTTGAACAGCTGCTACTTTCTCAGGGAGGGGGTTGACTCCTTCAGGAGTGATGTGGTGCTATGAAAACAATACTTCCCTGGGGCCAAAGGTAAATTTGTCATACTGGACTAAAAAGCCGTTCTGTTGTAGGCAGTCAAGCATGATGCTTATGTGATGGAAATATTCCTCTTTAAAGGAAGAGAACACAAGTATGTCGTCCACGTAACATAGACAGAATGAAAGATCCCCTAAGATGCCATCCATGAAGCGTTGAAAAGTGGCCCCAACATTACGAAGGCATAAACAGGAGTAATTGAAGGTGTATGTACCCAAGGGGGTGATGACAACAGTCTTAAGGATATCTTCTTGGTTCATTGGAACCTGACAATAACAGTTCAAGAGGTCGAATCTGGAGAAAACCTTTGCTTTGTGAAAGTAGGTCACATTAGCGATGTTTCGAAATATGCTGTGATCTGGATCTTTCTGCATGTTCAAACAGTGTAATGCCCAAGCGGACACATGGTGCCATCTTTCTTCAGGACGATGTGTAAGGGTGACGACCATGGGCTGGATGTCTATTGGTAAAGGCCCATTTCTTCCATTTCGGTGAAGGTTTGTTTAGCGGCTACGAAATGATCCGGTGCCAGACTTGTAAATCTGATGAACATTGGTGTCCCGTCGTCTTGACATGGTAATAAATACCCTGTTTGGAGGCAACTGTGGAAGACTTCTGGGTACGACATAAGTAGGTGGATGTAAGCATCCGTTGGGACGCTGAAGTGGAGATTAAGGTTGGAGGGGACGGGTTGAAGAGCTATGGACGAGTAAGAATCTATGTTGACTGTCTGTCGGTGAGAGACATCAACCAAAAGGTAGTAATGTGGCTGGAAATCTGCGCCGAGGATTGACAGCAGTATATGAGCAATGAGAAACTTAGAGTGATATTTTACGCTTCCAAACCACAATGTGAGGTTCTCATAACTGTAGTTTTGGTATCACAAATCTGTTTGCAGTTACCAGGCAGACATCAGCAGATTTAGACATAGTATGTCGTGTCCAGGAGAGTGGCTTTGGCAGAAGAGATCGAGGAGCAACCTGTAGTCACCAAAAATCCTATTTTGTGTGGGATTTTGTGTGGGAAAAATTTACTGGGGGTATCGATATATAATGGTAAAATTAACATTTTATTCTGTATACATTATTCTCTGGGATGTAAAATAAATTCACAAAATATTATACAGAATATAGGCATCCCGTTCCACTGAAATATGTATTTCCCTCTTTGGTTTACATTTTTCAATCCACATGTATCTTCAATATTTTGTACATTTGTACATAGCTTGTTGCACAATAAAAAAAACTATGCTTTTTGCACGTTAGCCCTCCTACTTTTTTCTACCAATGGAACTACTTCAGTTCGTTCATTTGTATGTAACTCCTCCTCTTAGCTTCCCCTACCATGGGAAGCTGTTTAACATATTTGGGTATGTTTATATGTATGAGTATGACATAGGAAGTTCTGTGACAAACACCCCGTTTTCTTAGTGTGACTCCTCAGTTTCTTTGTATTTGTTACGTGTTGATTTTGCATTATGGAGCCCAATGTAACTAAGTGTAATATCTGCTATGATGGCTATATGGATGCTATAACCAAGTTTCACGGCGAATATTACGGTACACTTAGTGTAGTTAACAATTTCTAAAAGCTCATTACGATCCTTTAAATTATAAAGTGTTCCGGGTGTGATTCTGAGTTAGCTATCAGGGCAGACCATAACATTTTCTACTGTAACTTAACTGTAAAGTTTTCAAAAACCTAAAAAAAGACGTGTAGGTGTCAATCACAAGATAAAGAATTATTGTTGATTTACACTTAGATTCTGGGGATTTCCCCCCGGATTGGTATATGGTCTGGGAAGGTTTATGACCATAAAAGGGAGCCCGAAAAGCTTGCCCCCGGTTAGATATGTGACCTGAGAAGGTTTGTGACCTGGGTCCCCCACTAGGTCTGTGACCTGGGAACGGATAGGTTAGGTTAGGTGTGTTTGTATGTTTTGCGACCTTTCACATATCTGGAAAGTGCTAAATGATCACATTTTTTCATATTTTTGCGCACCCAGATACCCATCTGTGTCTATCAGGAACTAGGGGGTGTTGGATGAGATTACGAGAGGACGGTTTATTTTCGGTTGAAATAAAGGAAAAATCATTGGTATCAAATTATTTATTGTGGGAATTTTTATTTCCTGAAAAGGTAGTTTTGTGTTGTTCAATAATTCTAATCATACCTGTAATATATAATGAATATTAGCTGAGAATAAATCCTTAATCCCTTCATCATCCCCAGATTGTTATATTTGCTATCAGTGTTGGATTACTGCAATAGTACATCCCTGTAATGTATAATGAATATTATTTAGGACTAAATCATTAATCTCATCATCGTCGATTCATGCTTAGCTGGGATTCAATGATGTGTTTCTGTTAAAGTCATTTATTCTTCTCTATGCATTACTGCTGCTGCTGTTAGCAAGCGTTAAAATAATTCAGCTCTTAGTGACTCGTGACTCTCAACTGGTATCGTGTAAAGAAACTCTCGTAAAAAAGTTATATATATATATATATATATATATATATATATATATATATATATATATATATATATATATATATACATACACATATAATATATATATACATATATATATATATATATATATATATATATATATATATATATATATATATATATATATATATAT
>NC_090744.1:48401973-48406973 GCF_036898095.1 Palaemon carinicauda | reverse complement strand
GCAGCGAGAAGAAAAGGAGTAACAGCTTAAGCATGATTTAAGAATCGCTCGCTTAAGGCAAAATTTTCACAATAGTCCATCAGGTAACAGACCAGGAAATAATGAGTTAGGTGGCAGACGAGGCTGTAATTCATCATTGAATGATGACTCTGATAATTTAAGTATGGGTGCAGTGCTGAAATGAATGCTAAAACTTATCACGGAAGATATAACGAAATATTTCATGTCTTTTGAAAAGTTAATGGACAGAGAAGGTTGTCCGAAAAACAAGTGGACTTTGTATTTACAGTCAGTCTTAAGTGGTAGGGCACTTTATCTGTATAATTGTATGTCTGATGATGAAAGTGAGCACTATAATATTGTAAAAGAAATTGCTTTTGGAGCTTACAAGTTAGTACTAGAGGCGTACCGTAAGAAATTTAGAAGTTTGAGATGGGATGAGAGCTGGACGTTTGTAGAGTACGGGAAGAAGTTAGAAAGATCATTTTGTGATTAGTTACCTTCCGCTGAAGTTGATAATTTTAATGATCCCAAGAACTTACTTTTGTCAGAAAATTTCCATGATTACATCACAAGATATTAAGCTATATATAGAAGATAAGTGTCAAAAACCATTTACAGCTGCGACAAGATTGGCAAATGAATACAGTCTTACTTGTCTGGTAAGATGCAACATGGCAAAAATAGTTTTAACAATGGTAATTCAGAAAAATATGATTATTATTGTTAAGCATGCTGAAAACCAGGTCATACTTCCAGGTTTTGTAAGAGCAAATGGGAATCTAATAGTTAAAAGTTAATATGTTCTCGATGTAATAAGAAAGGGCATCTAGCAAGGAATTTTATAGTAGAGGAGAAGAAAGTCAATATCAGTGTCTCTGATTAATAGTCTCCCGTCAAGAAAATAGGAAATTTTGAGATTTTTTTTTTCTGAAGCTGTAGTGTTTTCTCTTGAGGTAGGGGAATCGAGAGAAATTGTCTTGCTTAGGGACACCGGAGCGGCTGTCTCCCTTAGGAAAGAGTGTGTGCCAACAAGGGCCGTATTCAGTATAAAAAAAAAAAATTATGTTAGGTGGGTTTCCGAACACTTGCGTTGTTTGTTTTTTGTTGAAGATGAACTTAAAAGTCAGGGAGTGTCAATAGATGTAAAACTAGCAATTATAGAGCATTTGCCCTTTGACGGAGGTGACATTATTGTTGGTAATGATTTCACTACACCCAAATGCGTGAATCCTATTTTAAGTGCAGTTTCATTGCCTGAAATGGTAGTAATAAGGTCAGGTTTATATACAGATATAGACTACGGTCATAGTTTGTTCCTAGAGTCGAAGGTTTGTGATGGAGGCGGTGAGGTTGATCTGCGCATGTTTGAGGTTAAGAAGACCGACACTATCGCATTGACTGTGTTAGCCAAGCTGATGATGTAGCCGTCGAAAGTAGTGATGTAGATGTAGTCGATGTAGTGGATTTAACTAATATCTACTGCAGTTTTTAGGCACCACTAATCTGAATAGGCGTGAGCTAGTTAAGTTGTAGAGAGGGGATGATACACTGATTCGAACATCTTAATGTGAATTGGAAGGCAATCCCAATAATATTTGTAAGGAAACCCTTTGTTTAAAAGACGAAATTTTGTTTCCTTATGTTCGTCCTAAGTTAGTTACCAAAGATGAAATTAGAGAAAAATTAATAACAACTAGAAAACTTCGCGAATCAATTTTGAAATCAGCACATGAGGATCAAGGCCATTTAAGGGTGAATAAAACTTACAAGTGTATAAGACGTACTTTTGCCATAAGACGAAACGCGACGTGAAGAGACATGTATTATGTTGTTACGAATGTCAACTTGCTGTTAAACCTAATCAAGTAATTCCTCGGGTTCCATTGTGTAACATTCCATCAATTGGGAGAATCTTTAGAAAATGTCAATGATGATAATTTGGACCTTTGCCTAGAAGTAAGGGAGGAAATATATATCTATTAATAATCATTGATAGACTGATAGTTTGGTCTGCCTTCCTTTATACAAACAAATTGATAATTGCAGTAATTTTATATCAAAATATTTGAAAGACAAAATGAAAGAGTTGTGTATCAAAATTGTAACTTCAGCACCCTAATACCCAGAGTCGCAAGGGATTGTTGAACGTTTCCATCAAACGTTAAAGAGTTGCTTACGAAAATTGTGTAATAACTTCGAACATGACTCGGAAGAAAAGCTACCTTTAGTCTTGTTAACGTTGCAGTTGGCACCTAATGGCACTACAGGATTTAGTACTTTTGAGTTATTATTCAGTCACACTACTAAATGACCTTTAGAGATTTTAAAGTGTAAATTAATGCTTCAAGAAGGTGGAGGGGATTTCATAAATAATCTAGATAATTACAATGGAAATTTAAAGAGAGCTTCGGAATTAGCTATTGAAAAATGAGAGCAACAGCCAAGGAGAAACTAAAAGGAGTTACGATCTTCAGGCAAAAGAAAGGATCTTTTGCGTGGGATATAAAGTCTTTGAATCAATTCAGAAAGAAGGTCTCTCACTGTCTTATAAGTTCAAAGGTTCTTTTTCTATTTTAGAAAAAAGGGACAATTTAAATTACTTAACTGATATGAGTAGTCATAGAGCAAAAGTGACTGCAAATAAACCTGCTAGTAAAATACAACGAACGCAGTGTCAGTAATAACTGTGTCACAGCGATAATTTTTTTTGTTAAAAACTCTGATGTTCTTAAGAATTTAAAAGAATTTAACTCTAGCTGAGAAGAAGAAAACTTAGCGAATTATATATATATATATATATATATATATATATATATATATATATATATATATATATATATATATATATATATATATATATATATATATATATATATATATATATATATATATATATATATTTTTTTTTTTTTTTAATCCAGATACTGTTAATAACAAATAAGGTTTAAATAATCTATAGGATCATGATATGGAGTTGCAGGATATAAAATTCATAAGACAAAGTCCATATCATTTGAGTCCAGAGAAGGCAAATTCAGTACGATTGGAAATTACGTATATGTTAAATAATGATTTGAAAGTTTCTAGCGAGAGGGAATGGTGTTTGTCGGTAGTTTTGGTGAAAAAAAAATGGATATGATATGTTGTGTATGATTTCAGAAAAGTAAACATTGTTAATAAGCAAAGCAATTTTCCACTTCCCAGGATCGACTATTGCTTAGATAAGATCGGAAATGCTAAATTCATCTCCAAGCTTGAATTGTGCGAAAGGTTATTGGCAAGTACCTCTCAGTAAACGAGATAGAAAAATATCCGCCAGTACTTTCCGAAGGTTACTGAATTGGGTTTTAAATATGTATTGATAACTGTGTCGTGTATTCAGATGATTTTGTTGTATTTTCAGAAACTTGGGAAGAACATTTACATATCTTGGTTAAAGTCCTGGCAGCCCTTGAAAAAAACGAACCTTGCATTACATTTTAAGAAATGCATATTTGGGAAAACCATTATCACTTACTTAGGGCATAAAGTGAGTCTCGGTAAAATTTGTCCAAAATATGGGAACACAAAAGCCATCACAACTTCCTAATCCCAGCAACTAAAAACCAGGCCATGAGGTTTCTCGAGATGGTTTCATATTTCAGTAGATTTGTGCCAAATATTCCAGAAATAAGTGCTCTCATAACTAATCTTCTCAGGAAGGGACGAAGTTATGTATTTGATGAGAAATGTGTAGAAGCTCTCAATAAATTAAAGGCCATAACTCTTCACGAGTCAGTATTATTCTTACCTGATTTTACCAAGGAACTTAATTTGGCAATCGATACTAGCATTGGCAAATACAAAACGTGATCGGACGAAGCGCTCAGTCACATATTATTCAAAGAAATTCAAGGTCTGCAAAATCATTCAACTATGGAGAAGGAATTGTCTAGATTAGTTTCAACCCAGCAACACTTTGAGATTCATGTGCGTAGTAGTCTTCTTTTAACACTGTATACTGATCATAATCCGGTAATTTATTTGGAGAGATTTAAGAAAAAGAATAAACGTCTCTTGGCTTGGAGTTTAGAATTACAATATTATAATCCGAAGATAACTCATATAAAAGGAAAGAATAATATAATAGCTGCTAGCCTTTCCAGAGATTTTCAGTATTTTTGAACGTTTGTTTTGTTATTGATTCCAAGTAAATTGCTCGAAAAGAAAATGCTCTAAATCAATTGCTCGAAAAGAAAATGCTTGAAATTAATTGCTCGAAAAGAAAATGCTCGAAATCAATTGCTCGAAAAATTATTCCTCGAACTATAAATTTCTCGGAAGACTGATTGCTTGAAAGCCGATATTCATTCTTTAAACTACTCGAAATCTAATCACATTTCAAATATAATAGGTAAATACTTAGCTGTTAATGACTTTATTTTGTAAACCTTCTTATTTTTAGTTTAAAAAATATACCTAAGCGTTAAAAAGTATTGATAAGTACCATTATCTTAGTTGTTAATGACTCTCCAATCCTTATTATTTCTGGTTTTAGTTTCTTTTACATAACTATTTCTGGAAAACTCGAACCATCAAGAGAGATTCAAGTTTTGTAGAAAGCGAAATTGGAGAGGTGTGAGGACTGAGTGTAGCTGGAAGCAGAATAAAATACCGGCACAAAGATTAAAATATATTGTATTTAGCTATGATGATACGGGAAATGTTGGAGAATATTTTCAAGAGTATTGTTGATCACATATTGACACAAGGGCGAATAAAAGTTTTTTTTTTTCAATTGAAAAGAAAATTAAATTCATGCATTTTAGTAGCGAATAAATATATATTTTTGCTTTTAAATTGCAAAGACAAATTTAAGAATTTTAAACTAAATTACATACAGTACATTACCACCTAATTGTTTTTATTTTAAAGCAATCTTTCTTTTCCAAGTTCAATTACTGGAAAAGATAATGCTTGAAGTCATTTGCTTTCGAGCAATTTGTCTTTCAAGGAAT
>NC_090744.1:48389473-48394473 GCF_036898095.1 Palaemon carinicauda | reverse complement strand
AAGGGAATCAAACTCACGCCAAAGAGGATTGAAAGCCCATGAGGAAAACGCCAGTCAACCAGAGGAACTTAAGCAACACTAAGGTACAATGTTAGGAAAAAAAACATCAAACACACTTACTGTATTAATGTTGAAATAAGGTAGGGGGGAAATTGTTACAATTGGGCTTTTTGGACTTAAGCCATGTCGTCCTGATGGAAGGTACCTATTGGTAGCTTTCTAAGGGATATTTAGCTACAGTGACATTCCCAGAGAATTGACCTTTAGGTCTCCAGAATTCTAACTCATGGCGCGAATATCCTTAAAATTTCTCTTAAGGATATCGCATAATATCAGGGGACGTATATCTCCCTAGCTATTGCATATACTCAGTTGGCTATGTTTCATATGCAATACATTGTATACAGATGTATCGCCACCTAATAAAAAAAAAAAAAAAAAAACACGTCTGCATATTGTAATATGACATTCTTTATTCAATATATTAAATATTTGTTATAAATCCTTGATGATAATGATTGATACATACAAGAATCAAGTGGATTCCTCCATCCACCCGTTCCCGACAAAGGATGCTCGGAAATCTTCTTTGAAGAATCCTGGACTCGACTCCCTCTGATCTTTCAAAAGGAGTTCTCAGTCTATCCTCAAGCGGCAGTATAGGAGTTCCACCACGAATATAATCTCCAAAGTTTTCAGCTTTGAAAAACTCACGATGTAATTTCCCAGAACAGGACTGTTAATTTCCGCAGTCAAACTGCTTTTTTTGGGGGGGAGGGGCCGGTTGAGATTTTATATCTCATTTTTCCAGCTCCGCTGATGTTGACTTCCATTTAGAATATTCATTGAAAAGTTATATCTATATTTGTATATGTATGCTGGTTTATATATATATATATATATATACACAGTATATGTATATATATATATATATATATATATTTATATATATACTGTATATATATATATATATTATATATATATATATATATATATATTTATATATATATACACAGTATATATATATATATATACATATATATATTTATATATATACATATATATATATATATATATATATATATATATAAATATATATATGTATATATATATATATATATATATATTTATTTATATATAAATTTATATATATATATATATATATATATGTATATATATATATATATATATATACATCCGGTGATTGTCTGTGTGTGTGCGTGTTTATTTGTGTGGTCGCTACAGGAAAATTGTACAAAGGAAATTACATAATATTTATTGATCGAATCTTATGTAATTTTTATCAATAAAGATGACGCCGGTATTTCCATTTTGATCAAGATCCACCTTGGGGGACAACATGCCCATAATTACAGACCCCCTAGATCTGTAGTCCATGAAAAGCTAGCACTATAGACTTCAAGAATGAAAAAAAAATATAAATATATATTCTTTTATAAATCGAGAAATCTAACGTCGCTATTTTTATTTTGATCAAGACCTACAATAGGTGGTTTACGGACCATTTAATCATATCCCCCTTAAAAGTGCATTCAATAATAATAAATCAGTTAAAAGGATTCTCTTTTCCATGTAATAAAACGTACCAAAATTTACGCAATATTTATATATTGAGACATGATTTTTTTTATTTTTATTTTTTTTTAGTTTCCTACAAAATTAAACCACCCAAAGAGAGATTCTACATAATATTTAACGGTTGAGTCTTATGTGATTTTTATATTTTTTTATTCAGTTTTCTACAAAATGATACCACCTAAAAAAAGGTTCTCATTCGGTATTTCCGAAAAAGCAAATTCGGGGAAAAATAAAAGCTAGCAGGAAACAGAGGAATTTACGGAGGGAGACAAATGCAAGAAGAATTGCAGCTAGACGTGAGACATAGTATGAAGAACAAAGAAAAACTCTTGCAAGCAGAATGGCAGCTAACACTGAAATGAAGAGCAGATGGAGTTTTGAATGAACACTAATGCAAGTATATTAATAGCTAGGCGTGAAGCCTAAGATGAAGAGCAGAGGAATTTAAGAAGGAATACCAATGTATGCAGAATGTCAGCTAGACATGAAGCAGAAGACGAGGAACAGGTGAATTTAAGAAGGAACACTAATGCAAACATATTGGCGCCTACACGTGAAGCACAGGATGAGGACCAAAGAATTGCAGCTATAAGCAATCTAGAATAAAAAATCAAAGAATGGCTCGACTTCGGGATAACCAACAAAGAATGATAGTCCATCAAAAGAGCTGACAGTAGTTGCTATATTGCAGAAGCTAGGCAATATCCATTTAATGCTGTACAATGGTGTCTTTGTGCCTTCACTTATAATACCCGATACCATTGTGAAACAGAAGCGTAGTACAAATTGGTCTAATGTTACAACAATGTCATCACTGTAATACTCGGAAATGGAAGAATGAATCTCTTGGATTGTTCCAGTGGAGGGAAAATTAGACCCCCATTGTTTGTTGAACCACGTAAATATCTGGAAAAATATTCTCGACAAAACTTCCATCCATTAAAAACAATTTTTGGAAAACATACTACTATACAATAATGCTTTCCAGATGACTTCATTTGGAGCAGAATTTGCGAATGAGGCGGAATTTATGCCTACATTAAAAATCCAATATCATATATACCCGGGCTACTCAAGGTAACCCTGTTATTATATATATATATATATATATATATGTGTGTATATATATATATATATATATATGTATATATATATACACACACACACACACATATATATATATATATATACACACACACATATATATATATATGTATATATATATATATATATATATATATATATATATATACATATATATATATATATATATATATGTATATATATCTGAGTGGAGATACCTTAACGAGATGAAAGCTTTTTTGCATTGCAATAATAAGCAAAGCCATATTAGTCGGGGCTACCTATACTAGCCAAAAGTAATACATGGTTATCACTACCTAGTCTCGGCCCTCAGTCCCGCCAGTTACTCCCTACTACAGGGCGTGCTATAAATCTCTGGACTAGAAACGGTCACCTTTGGAAACTGAACCTTACAACATACAACGTCTAGACCATGTCTGGGTAAGAAGATCTTGTATTATTAAAAGAACTGTAAGAAATAAATTGAGGTATAATAGAAATGAGTGAGATTAGAACTGGGGGAGTCTTATATAGAATTAAAAGAGGGTCATATACTTTTCTTCAGAGAACATGCAAGGAATAAAAGTAAAATAGAGTGCATTTTCTTTATAAAAATTCTTGCCGGTAACATTAAAGAATTTTGAATTAGTAGTGATAGAATTTTAGGATCAATTACTTACGGAATAAATAAGAAGTATATATTGAAGATCATTGATGCGTATTCCCCAACAATCTCCCATACAGTGAAAAAATAGAGACTTCTTATGAAGGTCTGGAGATATTAATGAAGAAGAAATAGGACTAAAATTATTTTTGTTTAGGGTCAATTTAATGCTAAAATTGGCCAAAAGGAAGACAAGAGAATCAGTAATAGGTAAATTTGGAGTAAATAAAAGAAATGAGAGAGGGGACATGCCTGTAGAATTTACTGAAAGAACCAATCTCAAAATCATGAACACCTTTTTTTATAAAAGGAACTTTTTCAAAATAATTTTGTAAGTACTCTGGGGGTCACTTCATTTTCAGCCAGTATCATCTCGGCAGTTATTCCATCGTATCCAGAGGCTTTCCTTCTTTTTAGAGTTTTAAGGATAGCCTCAACTTCAAGCACACTGAATTCCTTTATGGCCATATCAAGGTCTTCATCAGCTTCAGGCATTTCAATCAAGTTATTCCCTTCATATCTCCTATTCAAAACCTTACTAAAGTATTCCATCCAACGTTGTCTTTCTTCATCTTCTGCTGTGTTACCAGATCTATCTTTTTGGTGGGTATATGCTTCTCTTTCTTTACCCCCGTAAAGATTTTATTAATAATTTTATAAGCAATACTTACACCAGAGCCATTTCCTGAATTCATAGCTTTGTCAGCCTCATCTGCTTTACTGTCTAAATATTCTCTCCAGTCATTCGTAGCTTTTCTTTTGACCTCAGTATCCATACTGGAATACTTAGCATTCCTTACCTTGTAATTTTCATTATTTCCTCGAAAACTTTCAACAATCAAATTCATTCTCTCTCTCTCTCTCTCTCTCTCTCTCTCTCTCTCTCTCTCTATCTCTCTCTCTCTCCTTTTTATAGTATCCCAAGTATCATTTCATGTGCATGGCTTTCTCTATGTAACTGCGTATCCCACAACTTCACTACCAACTGACTGATATAAAGTTCTTAATATCACACCATTCTTCGTTAATTGTCTGCTCTTCGTCTCTTAATGTCTCTAAGACTGCAAATCAATTGCTACATGCAATTGCAAATGTTTCACAGGGCTCTTCTTCAAAACGTTTAATTGCATCAAACCTATATATTTTATCCATTTTTTTGTTGCGTGCTTTCAGTTTTAATATCAGTGTGGCGATGTGGAGCTGGTGATCACTAAGAATATCTGCACCTCTTTAGCTTCTCACATTTCTGAGAGTCCTCCTTTTCTCTTTAATAATGTCTCTGTCATCTAATTGTTTCTTGCAACTGCCACATGGTGAAGTTTATATATATATATATATATATATATATATATATATACATATACATATATATATATATATATATTATATTTATTTATTTATTTATTTTTATGTATATCAAAACTAGTCAGGACTTGATCGTATATTTCGTATTTTCATTTTCCCTGTGGTTCTTCTGCATCTGAGCATCACGTTTTCCTGTGATTTTTACGCATATATATATATATATATATATATATATATATATATATATATATATATGTATGTATATATATATATATATATATATATATTGTTATGTTTATTAACAACCTTTTTTCTATTCCATGAAGCGACCCCTACTAACCTAAATGCT
>NC_090744.1:48379473-48384473 GCF_036898095.1 Palaemon carinicauda | reverse complement strand
TATGCACTGGAGATCGTCGGAGGAGGTTGTAGAAGGAAAAAATTCGGCAGGGACGACCAACGGGTCGCCATACACATTTTCAGCTGCCGAGACGTCGAGGGCGTCTTTAGGAGTGGTCCTTAGTTCCAGGAGGACCCAGGGAAGTTGAGTAAACCAGTTGCAATCCTTGCAGCGGGACATCAAAGCTGCTTTGAGGGTGCGATGAAAACGTTCAACCATTCCATTGGCTGCGGGGTTGTAGGCCGTTGTCTGATGTAGGGTGATGCCCAGGATATTCGCTAATGACGTCCACAATTGAGAGGTGAAAGTGGTTCCCCTGTCAGAAGTAATATGCTCAGGGATACCGAATCTTGAAATCCATCCAGAGAGTAAGGCAGATGTACATGAGGCGGACATTGCAGTTTCCATGGGAATGGCTTCAGGCCAACGAGTGGAGCGGTCGATGACGGTAAACAGGTAACGATGTCCTTGTGATGTGGGTAGGGGGCCTACAACGTCGACATGAATGTGTGCGAAACGACGCTGAGGTTGAGGAAAGGTGCCCACTCCTGAATCCGTGTGTCGATGTACTTTGGAAGTTTGGCAAGAAGTACAGGCGTGCACCCAATCCTTAGCATCCTTAGAAATGCCGTGCCAAATGAACTTTGCCTTCAGCAGCTGTGCAGTAGAACGGCACGAGGGATGTGAAAGGCCGTGAATGAAATCAAACACCTGGCGGCGCATGGGAGCAGGAATCCAAGGTCGCGGTCTACCAGTACTGACGTCACAGAGGAGGGTGGTGTTGGAGTCTTCGAGGGGAAAATCTTCCCAACGGAGGGACGTGCAGGAAGTCCTACGAGCGTTGTAATCCAATCCCAGTTGAACGGCAGCCAACGTGTTTCTTGACAGGGCATCGGCAATGGGATTCATTTTCCCAGGGACGTATTGGAGGGTGCAATTGTATTCAGCCACGGCGGAGAGATGTCGGCGTTGACGGGCGGACCAGGCGTCAGACTGTCGAGTGAAGGCGTGCACCAGAGGCATGTGGTCTGCGCGAATGACGAAGGGCGTACCGTCTAAGAAATGGCGAAAGTGACGGACAGCCAAGTGCACCGCCAGCAATTCTCGATCGAAGGTAGAATAACCCGATTCTGCCTTGGACAGTTTTCTGCTGAAAAAGGCCAATGGGCAGGGCGAGCCTTGTACCACCTGCTCGAGTACTGCACCAATAGCGACGTCGCTGGCATCGGTGGAGAGAAGGAGAGGGGCGTGTGGGATAGGAAAAGTGAGAGCCGCAGCAGTTGATAGGGCCTTCTTTGCATTGCAGAAGGCTGCTTCTTGAAGGGGACCCTACTTCATGTCCTTTGGCTTGCCCTTGAGGGAGACGTAGAGGGGAGCAAGAGTGGCGGCAATGGCTGGCAGAAAACGGTGATAATAGTTGATCATGCCCAAGAATTCCTGCAGAGCTTTGATGGTCGAGGGCGCGGGGAAGTTCTGAACGGTTGCTACCTTCTCAGGGAGGGGATGGACTCCTTCAGGAGTGATACGGTGCCCTAAGAACGACACTTCGTTGGCGCCAAGGGTACACTTGTCGTACCGGATTACAAGGCCGTTTTGTTGCAGGCGGTCGAGCACGATGCGCAGGTGACGGAGGTGTTCCTCTTTTGAGGAGGAGAACACAAGTATGTCGTCCACATAACATACACAAAAAGGGAGGTCCCCTAAGATGCCATCCATGAGACGTTGAAACGTTGCCCCAGCATTACGAAGGCCAAAACAGGAGTAATTGAAGGTGTATGTGCCAAACGGAGTGGTGATGGCAGTCTTGGGGATGTCTTCTGGGTTCATAGGCACCTGATAATACCCCTTCAGGAGGTCGAGCGTAGAGAAAACCTTTGCTTTGTGCAGGTAGGAAGTCACATCGGCAATGTTTGGGAGGGGGTAGTGATCCGGTTCTGTTTGCATGTTCAGGCGCCTGTAATCCCCGCACGGACGGAGGGAGCCGTCTTTCTTCAGAACGATGTGTAAGGGTGACGACCATGGGCTGGAGGCCTTTTGGCAAAGGCCCATTTTCTCCATTTCGGCGAACGTCTGTTTGGCGGCTGCCAATCGTTCCAGTGCCAGACGTCTGAATTTTGCGAAGACTGGGGGTCCCGTCGTCTTGATATGGTGATAAATACCGTGCTTGGCAGGAACCGTGGGCGTTTGGCGAAGTTCTGGACGGAAAACTTCCGGGTACGACGTGAGGAGGTGGGCATAGGCATCCGTGGGTGCGCTGATGTGGAGAGCGAGGTTAGAGGGGGCGGGTTGAAGAGGTGTCGACAAGTACGAGTCTGCGTTGACCAATCGTCGGTGGGCGACATTGACCAGAAGGTGGAAATGAGAGAGGAAATCCGCACCGAGGATTGGCATTGTGACGTCAGTAACGAGAAACTTCCAATTGAATTTACCGTTTCCGAACGATAATGTGAGGTCCTCGTTTTAGTGCGAGGGAAGAGCGCAGATACAAGCATAATATATACAACATAATTATGTACAATTGTGTGCCACACGGTTGGTACAGAAGTAAATGGGTGCGAGGGATGTAAGAGGCCCTGGATTAAATCATACACCTGTCGGCACATGATCGTCTGGAATATTTTGCTGGGCTACTGCTAAGACATTGTAATCCAAACCCAGGTGAATGACCGCCAATACATTTATTAACCGGGTAGCAGCTACAGTATTCATTTTCCCATGGATATATCGAAGAGTGTAGCTGTATTCCTCCACGGTGAAGAGTTGTCGTTGATGATGGTTGGACTAGGATTTAGACTGTCTGGTAAAGGCATGCACCAGGGACATGTTGCCCATACTAATGACAAAGGGCCTAACATCTAAGAAGTATCCAAATTGACAGACAGCCAAATGCACAGTTTTCTGCTGAAAAAAGCCAATGGGCAGGGCGAGCCGTTGACCACCTGCTAGAGTATTGCACTATTAGTAACGTCACTGGCATCAGTGGATAGAAGGAGAAGTGCATGTGGCATGGGTAATGTGAGAGCAGCAGCAGTTCACAGGGGATTCTATACATTGCAAAATGCCACTTCCTGAAGGAGAACACACTTCAGGTCTTTAGGCTTGCCCTGAAAGAAACCGTAGAGGTTGGTAAGAGTAGCAATGATGGCTGGCAAGAATCAGTGATAATATTCTATAATGCTCAAGAATTCTTGTAGTGCTTTGTAGGTCGAGGGCATTGAAAACTTTTTAACACCTGATACCTACTCGGGGAGTGGAGGAACGCCTTCTGGAATGAGGCGGTGCCAAGGGTACAATTCTTTTACCATACTACAAGGCCATTCAGTTGTAGAATGTTGATAAAGCTGAGTAGGTGACGGATATGTTCCTCTTTGGAGGAAAAAAAACGAAGTATATCATTTACATAACATACACAGAAGTGGAAGTCCCCTAAGATGCAATCCATTAGGTGTTCAAAAGTGGGTCTGCCATTAAAAAAGCCAAAACATGAGTAATTGAATGTATAAGTCCCGAAGGGGGTGGTGATGGTGGTCATGGGGATGTTACCACCTTTGTTTTGTGCAAGTGGATTGGTTAGTGATCCAGTTCTGTCTACGTGTTCAGATGCCTGTAATCCCCACATGGGCTCAGAGAGCCATCCTTCCTCAGGATGATATTTAGGGGTGATAACCACGTGCTGGAGTCCTTTTGGCAAAGGACCCTTTCTTCCAGATAGGCAAATATTGGTTTAGCAGCTGTCAAATGATCCTAGGCAGATGCTTGAATCTGACAAACAGAGGGTGCCCCTTTGTATGGATATGGTGATAAATACCTTGCTTGGTGGTAACCATGGGAGTTTGGAGAAGCTCTTAACAGAATATTTCCAGAACGACCTACTTAGGGCATCCATGGCTGCACTGATATGGAGAGCAAGGTCGATGAGAGCGTGTTGAAGAGGTGTCAATGAGTATGAGTCTGCCTTGACTAACTGTCTGGTAGCAGCCTCAACGAGAAGGTGGAAATGGGAGAGGAAATCCAAACCGATTATAGGGAATTTGACATCAACAACGAGAAACTTTCAATAATATTTGGTGCTCCCAAACGATAATGTGAGGGTCTCTTACCTGTGGGTGGGGATCACAGATCCATTGGCAGGTACCTGGCCGATATCAAAAGACTTAGAATGATTATATTGTGTTTTGGAGAGTGGCTTTGGTAGAAGAGACCGGCAAGTACCAATGTCTACCAAAACCTGCATGCTCGTACCTGCATCTTGTAAAAAGAAAAGATTAGTGATAGAGTGATAGAAAATGACTCAAGCAATGGCCTTCTCATAAGTTGTTTGGCCACTAAGATTCATTTGTACGTTTCTTTGCAGCAGCCCGAGTCTGGATTAGTAGTAGCATAGCTGCAGCCGATAGGGTTCAGTAAAAGGGTGTAGAGTTCGTTGGTTTGGGCGTCAGTGAGAGGTGGCATAAGTGGGTGATGGGCGTCTTTGTCACTGCTCTGGTAAGACATGAGGTAGGCGTCTGTGTCATCAGCTCTTTGTCATCAGATAGCCACGAGGGAAGAGGAAAGAATGGATGAAAAAGAAATGTTACTAGCAAAATTTAAGCAGGAACGACTAAGATTAGAACCGGAAAGAGAACAAGAACAACTGAGAATAGAACGGGAAAGAGAACAGGAACAACTAAGATTAGAACGAGAAAGAAAACAGGAAAAGCATAAATTATATATATATATATATATATATATATATAGAGAGAGAGAGAGAGAGATATATATATATATATATATATATATATATATATATACTGTATATATGTGTGTTTTTAAGTTTGTGTATATGAATAGTATATAAAAATGGACCTGATCCTACTAACAAAGTGTATTCTTTTTTATTGCAACATTAAATGATGGAGAATAATTTTCCTAAAAAAAAAAAAATATTCCCTATAATTATTTTGAAGATGGTTTAATTAAACATTTCATATAGTCTCAGAAACAGAAATAGCCAAGAGAGA
>NC_090744.1:48364473-48376973 GCF_036898095.1 Palaemon carinicauda | reverse complement strand
AAGGCACGACCAAAGACCAAGTGTCATTCTCGTAGAAGAGATTCTTACAATAGCTAAAAAGTCTTGTCTACCCTGACCAAGAGGAAAGTAGCCAGTGAACAATTACGTTGCAGTAATATCAGTGTTGTCAGGTGTTTGAGGATAGAGTAGAGTGTGGTAAGAAAGAATAGGCCAAACAATTCGGTGTATGTGTAGGCAAAGCCAAAATGATCTGTAACCCTAGAGAGGGAGCCAATGTAGTATTGTCTGGTCAGCCAAAGGACCCAATAAATCTCTAGCGGTATTTCAACGGTAGGCTGGGGCCTTGGCCAACTTACTACCTACAATACTTGTTTGCTTAGCAACAAAATATTAAAAAATGGAATTCTTGTCGAAACGGCTTCGTGCAAAATTTCCTTTTTTGGGGCGCTTTTTATAGTCAGCCTCCTACATCTTACACCGGCCTGTACACCTTGTTCTCTTTGACCCTTTTCCTTCATGTTATTCGAAAATGTATCTTTCCACCAGAGCTTTGGCCATTCCCCTTCTCTTTCTGCCCTCAACTGCCATGTTCATAATCCTATTACTTATGTGTTCATCTTCTCATGAAATGAACAATCAATTTAAGTCTTCTCTTCTGACCTTTCTTTGAAATCACTAATATTTTCACAGGCTCCCTGATCAATCCATTCCGGATCTTATATTTTATCTTTGTGACACCACACATCCATCTTGGCAATCTCATCTCAGCCACTTCAATTGTTAGTTCCTGCTCTTTCTTTATTAACCAAGTCTCCGCCTCATAGTGCATGGCTGGTCCAACAACGCTTTGATAAAAACTTTCTGGCAATGAAGCCTTTCTTATTCAATAAACCTATAACAAATAACAATGAATATATCAAAGACTTAAATGTGTTTAATCTCCAGTTATATGTTTAACAATGTAACACATCAAACTACAAAATATGTATTTTAACTTCTGTGGATCAATTTATTCAAAGCATTAGGATTGCAAACTACACTTTGAATATACGATTCACTAGAGAGAGAAGCTATATCCTTCTAGGGAAGTCAAGCATCAACGACGAACGTGGTTGGAACCTTTTAGAATGAAAAAAAAAGATTTTGAATAAGGGAATAAGGGTACGGCGAACACTAACAGAGTTTACATTGGAAGTCTTCATAAAGTTAGTTAATGTGATGCCAGTATTAGAGTTCGTTAACTGAAGTGATTATACAAACACAACACTGAATCTTCCATTGAAGACTTCATTAACTTAACACTTACTTATTGTAATAAATAAACTATTTTTCCAAGAGATAGCTTGAAGCTTCAATCAAAAGACTGGAAACCTATTGTGGTTTTCACATAACCTTCGTTAGTTACTCATATGCTTTCATAGAAAATCTAAGACTGAAAAGGAAATAAAACAGCGAAGTTCTCTCCAATACCTAAAGATTTCGGGAAAAAAAATCATTGAAATCCTTGTAAATATTATTCCACACTAGTGGATTCTTTTTAAAATGAAAAATGATTCATAGTTACCATTTTGGTATATCATTTTCATTTACAATGAGAATTTGATGACCATGGCTGGCTCTAAAAATAATCTTTATCTATCTACCGTAGCACTTCCACCAATATTAGGTAGGTACCCCACATTGAAAAAGGAATAAAGGAGATTTTTAGGGTGCCACAGCATACCTTCCCACGTTATCCACCAAAGATAAAGCTTCACCAAGGCGACCGGAGGAAGCAGCTGGGCCTACCGGAACTGCCTCACAATCGCTCGCCAATCATTCCTATATCTAGCACTCTCTTTTCCGTCTCTCACATCTATCCCCTTGTCATGTAGGGTTTTCTTCACTTCATTGACCCTCCCAACTCTTGGCCTTCCTCTTGTACTTTTCCCATCAGCTCATGCATTCATTACAATATTCAGCAGACAGCCACTATTATATATATATATATATATATATATATACACACACACACATATATATATATATATATATATATGATGACGACAATGGATAAATCTATTGTGATATATAAATAAAGCCTACGGATAGATAGGACATTCCCCCTTTCAAATGCTGACAGTAGATGGTAAAAGTACAGTGTTGATCATGAATCATGATCTTGATTTGGATCAGATCCAAAATTTTAATTAGGTCGTCAAAATCCGTCGTGCAGTATTGACGTAATCTCGCCCACAGACAAATAAATAAACGATTTCATAACCTCTTTGGAGGAAGTGATAAACTGACTCGGTTTTACAGCTTTCTTGGCAGAGGTAACAAACAAACAATCTTGAGAGGCCCATCGTTTGCTATTCTCTTCCGACAGCAAAGGAACAGTTTTCAGCTTATAATAAGCCAGTACTTGGCCCTTTCATATCATACCAGCTTACGATGAGACTGAACGCCTCCTCAAACCTTACTTTTCTAACGAATATTGTGTGCCGTCGTCAGCAGAATTTCTCACATAATTGAAGGCTTCAGCTTTTAATGGATGTTGAGTCCCTGTTTACTTACGGCCATGTTAGTGAAACTATAAACATGATATTGTATTGAGTTTATAGTGATACAAATACACCTACCTTCAACGTCCCCGAGGCCTCCTCCCATGCAATGTTATAAATATCCACTATGAAAGTCCCTTCTACCACAAATAAGGACCACAAATAAATTCAGAAGGATAGTGTCGCCCTAGGGTCCAGTTTAGGCATCCTTTTCGCTGACTTTTATATGAGAGTAGTCAAGGAGAGAGTTTTCTAAAAATCAAGAAGCCTTATACTAACGACAATTTTATAAAAGTAGCTAATGAAAATTGCATAGGAAAATTTAGACGCACTGTGGCGGCATGTTGCAAAACAACCCCCACACCCTTGATCTCACTAACTGACAAATGTCTCCTCTGCACATACTTTCATCTTACGTTATCAACTGGACTCTTGGACAGAAGGGAAATGAAAATTAACCATACCCTTAATATTATATTTCTTTAAACTAAAAATAATCATAAACCATCCACAATCAAAATAAACACTTAAAACTAATCAAAACTTAACAGAAAATAATATAATATGTAATAACCAAAAATACCATTCATATAAAGCCCCAAAACCCTAACAAACTTAAAATTATACCACACACCAAAACCAATATTTGTTTATGTGTGGACGTCTTTGTCCACACAAGGGCCAACAGTCCTTTTATAGCCCAACCACAACTCTAGGTACCGTAACACTGACAAATGTTATTACATAATTGCATTAATAATCATCATCATCATCATAATCCTAATTACCAGTGATCCAAATGGAAGATCATTCAAACGGGCTGGGTCATTATGGCATCAATATCAATGAGATCGTTCAGAGCAATCAAATCATAATCATAATCGTAGTCTAGGTCATCAATAATTAATTCCAAATCTGAGCAGTCGTATCAAGTTCCTTAAACAAATCAGGTCAACAGTCACATTCATATAAAATTTCTCCCCAAAGGAGGAATTACGGCCTGAAAAATGAAAAAAAGTAAAACACTTACGAACACTCCTAACTAACTGAATTATCGCACTATAATAAAAGATAAATATTAAATTGTTTCCATCATTCACAACCACGACAAGTAAATATAAACAAAATTGTACTTAGTCAGAAAATAAATAATCACTTCCGCGCTGGTAAAATAATAATGAAGTAGATCCAGCATTCACACTACTGCCCCTTGCTGCAGTCAAAATAAAAAAGCCATTCACCCAAGACATTCACCACCGTCGTAACCTAGCTAAAAACATAAACAAACAATCTGATTTAGACCAACAATCTTCCTCACAACAAACAATCGATACACTAACTATCTCTCTCTCTCTCTCTCTCTCTCTCTCTCTCTCTCTCTCTCTCTCTCTCTTTCGATTTGGCAAATAAGAAAAAAGAAAAAAAGATTAATCCTACACAGCACATTCGAAGAATGCAGCTCCATCTTTGTCATAAAAATATTTATTATCTTGGTAATTCTTTAACTGCTAACTTAAATAATGTTAAAAATTGGTTACTATCGAATGAATTGACCTTAAATGAGAGAAAAACATATTTCATAATATTTCCTTTGCGCAAAGTTCCCGGTAACATAAGAGTTGCAATAGGAAATCACACTCTTGACCAGAAGTCCAGCGGAAAATTTTTAGGAGTAATGTTTGACAATAAATTAACCTTCAGTAAGCATGTGGATATGATAGTCAATAAAATTTCCAAAGTTACGGGTATCATATATAGGCTAAAGGATTATTTCCCGCTATATATATTAAAACAACTCTACCACTCTTTAATATCTCCTCATCTAAATTACTGCATTACAGCGTGGGGGAGTTGCAGTAGAAACGTCCTGCAACCGCTAATCGTTATGCAAAAAAAAAAACTGGTGAGAATAATAACTTCGAGTGATTATTTAGCTCATACATCACCTCTATTCCGGTCTCTCTCGATTCTGAAGTTGGAGGACACCTACAAACTCTCCTTGAGGAATTTGATGTTTCAAGCACTTTCGCTGCATAAATATCCATCCATTAGACAAAAAATAATTCAGGTACAATCAGCACACCAATATGGAACAAGAGACTCTAACTTAACTCTTCCCTTCGTACGTGTAAAGAAATGTGAACAGTTTTATCACTATCAGGGAGTTAAACAATGGAATACTCTGCCTGCTTATCTTAAGGCATTGCTTGGCATTCGATCTTTTAAAAAGTCATATACTAATCTGTTATTATCTGTGTGCTAAGTTTTATTAGTAGACATTTCTTCATGACCTAACCATTAATGCACATTATAATGTTCTTAATTCTTATATTGTTTATTGCTTGTATACATTTGTAATTCTAGCATTTCTACCATATCAATGTTTAAATTCAAAATTTGCACTGTTTATTATTCCGCCCTTCTTTATTATATGAATATACATTTCCATTTATTTTTAGGCTAAAAATCTCATTTATATGTATCTATGTGTATATGTGTATGTATATGTACATGTGTGTATATGTATGTATATGTATGCATATGTATATACTTATGTATATGTATGTGTACATTTAGTTTATCTATATCAATATTTAAATTTTATAATTTTGTTTAATTGATAATATTATTCTATTTGTATTATTGCCCGAAGAGCTCTGCTCCACATGGGCTTGGACCGAGTCTTTTTTTGTAAATATTTTGTATGTAAATATGTTTTTGTTCAATAAACATTATTATTATTATTATTATTATTATTATTATTATTATTATTATTATTATTATTAGTATTATTATTATTATTATTATTATTATTATTAAGTACTGCCTCCATGGACGTCCCCATTCCTTGACGTCCTAATGGAGATAAGGAACACTGGCTTCATTTCCGTAAACGTTAAACCCATGAATCTTGGCCTGTGTCTGATAGGTGTGATAGTGAGTGCCTTACTAGGTACAAAACCGCCACCATTGTTCTTCTTATTCTTTTAAATGAGAACCTTAACCGTTAGATCAAGACTGAGATGAAATAATGGTGCAGGGATGAACGTCCGAGAATGCCAACACCCAAAGAGTACTAAACCTTTACTATATAACCCTAAAGAACTCGAACCACCTAAAAGACGAAGAAAGCCTTGCCAAATATAATAAAAAAGGGGGTATTTGCCACTGCAGAAGAGATCAAAGTCAAGCTGATGATTTACTACCAATCGGTAAAAACGCGAGACCTAATAATGAAAAACAACCCTTCACCTGCCATGCAAGTTGACCTAGAGAGCACCAAAGTCATATGCCAATGTAAATACTCCGTCAACGAATGTCCTAGCACCTATACCGCAGTGACGAAGATGCGTCTATCTAAACGATTATCTTTACACTTGCAACAGGGTGCAATAAAAATGCGCTGTCTCCAAGCACATAACTCCAATATCATAAAGACGCATATAGTCAAGAATGTCAATATCATCTGCCGTCCCCCTGAAAGAAAGAGCCTCAGGATATTAGCGGTGCCATTTATACAACAAAAACTGACCTTAACACTACGCAAGCCGGGACCTTAATACCAGTGAGTATAAGATCTATCGCCAACATAACCCAGACTGTCTCAACTGATCACCAGGAACATCACACTTCTGACTCGCTCAGAGGCCAGATTAGAGATTATCTCAAAGCTGAATTCCATCCCCTAATCCCAGACAGCACGCAGACCCGCCAGAGGCAAATGCTTTCAAGGCATTTCCGCATCCACCGTCGGATGAGGAAGAGGAAACCATATATACAGTATACTCCAACAGACACATCCTGTTTTTCATTTTACTCTTGAAATTTAGCAGAAGACCTTCTCCCTGCTCGAAACCGGTTGAGTCGAAGGATTTTATAACTTTCTTTACCTAATTCTACGGACTTTGTGCTTACACAGATAGTAAAAATAGTCCACTAAACAGACTTATTCTGTATCCAGTAACTGTTCTTTAATAATGTATATTAGTATATTCCAATTTAAGAAGAAAAAAAAACATGAATGATATTTGTTTCATTACCTTCGGACCATATATATATATATATATATATATATGTATGTATATATATATATATATATATATCTGTCTGTATCCGTCTAAATATCTAGACGACACTTTTGATGGCTCGGGTGCAAAAATAAGTATTTGAGTGAAAGAAAAACATGTCAATTATGAAGAAGAAAAGGCAAGATGAATCATCCTTAATAAAATTTCTGTAAAAAACAAATGTGTCTACAATCGCATCATTCAATGAAAAATGAAAATATAAATTGAGAGTAAAACTATGTGCAATATAAATTCCTATTGTTACCTCCTCTTTTTGATCGATTTTTCTGCATTCCAGATAGAATAAAAGAATCTAATTTTTTGCTAAACATTTTTCATAACGTAAAAAAAAGATCAGGGTTCAATATCCATTTTGAAAAAATAACCAAGTTATATATGCAGGACTGGCTAATCAGAAAAAAAAAAGTCTTTTGTAGGGACTTATTTTTATATAAAAAGCTATCTTTCATTCCATTTTATAACCAAACAAATAGTTTCTTTATCAAGAATATATGATTTCTTTTTGCATAAATACTCGCAATAACGAATTCTTTCATAATCAATATATGTTATGGTTTTTTTACGAACCTCTCATGACATTAGAGTCTTTTTTCCTGAATCTTATTCTTGGCTTAACTATTAACATAACTGATTTTCAACAATTTGCGTTATCTACTTAATGCTCTTAACCAAACTTACCTTCCATCTATCACAAATCTACCTTTGAGCTTCATCTTTATGGCCGCACAGCACACACACACACACACACACATATATATATATATATATATATGTATATATATATATATATATATATGTATATATATACACACATATATATATATATACATATATATATATATATATATATGTATATATATATATATATATATAAATGTATATATATACATATATATATATATATATATATGTATATATATATATATATATATGTGTATGCATATATATATATATATATATGTGTGTGTGTGTGTGTGTGTGTGTTTGTGTGTATGAATATGTGTGTAAATATACATATATATATATATATATATAACGTAGGTTGCCCAGGTCACCAGCCACCTGTTGATATACTACCGCTAGAGAGTTATGGGGTCCTTTGACTGGTAAGACCGTACGACTTTTGGATCCTTCTCTCTGGTTATGGTTCACTTTCCCTTTGCCTGCACATGCACCGAATAGTCTGGCATATTTTTCACAGATTCTCCTCTGTCTTCATACCACTGACAACACTGAAATTACCAAACAATTCTTCTTCATCAAAGGGGTTAACCACTGCGCTGTAATTTGTTCAGTGGCTACTTTCCTCTTGGTAAGGGTAGAAGAGACTCTTTCGCTATGGTAAACAGCTCTTCTAGGAGAAGGACACTTCAAAATGAAACCATAGTTTTCTAGTCTTGGGTAGTGCCATAGCCTCTGTACCATGGTCTTCCACTATCTTGGGTTAGAGTTATCTTTCTTGAGGGTACACTTGGGCACACTATTTTATCTAATTTCACTTACAAATGTTTTGTTAAAGTTTTTATAGTTTATATAGGAGATATTTTTTTTAATATTATTTTTAAAATATTAATTTTTCCTTGTTTCCTTTCCTCACTGGGTTATTTTCCCTGTTGGAGCCCCTTGGCTTATAGCATTCTGTTTTTCTAACTCTTGTTGTAGCTTAAAAATTAATATATATATATATATATATATATACAGTATAGATATACATATATATATATATATATATACAGTATAGATATACATATATATATATATATATATATAAATATATACAGTATAGATATATATATACATATATATATACATATATATATACATATATATATATATATATATACAAACGTACATACACTCACACACAAACACACCCTCTCTCACACACACACACACACACACACATATATATATATATATATATATTTATATATATATATATATATATATATTTATATATATATATATATATATGTGTGTGTGTGTGTGTGTGTGTGTGTATAGAACAGAGTCTTTTTTCATTTTGTTTCACGTCTGAACAGTTTGATTTGTTGTAACGTTTTTCTCCCTCTTTCCCCTTTATTCTTTTTTTTACAACATGGTTATTTTTCCAATTTGCCTTGTCAAGATTCTATGATATCTTTTTTCCCGACATTCGCTCTTTTGACCAAAACATGTACTCTTCGCTTGACATTCAACTTTTCATTACAGTAATCAATTTGTTTAATATCTTTATTACCTACCCAATGCTGTTATCCCAAAAGATCTGAATCATTTCAACCCTATATCTCAGACTAAGATTAATAGACTTACAACAGAATATTCATCAACGGAAAGTCTTTTGATACGTTAGAATTAAACGGAAAAAGATTTAACCACAAACTTCGTTATAGCCAAATCACCCGGATTTTGTAATCTATTGTTGTTTGCATCACACGTTTACATAGATGAATCAGATCTGTTCAGTCATTATCATTTCAAAGCTATTATTTTATTAGTTCTGGTCTTTTGAATTATTAATGCAATTCAAATAAAATATAAACAACAGAAAATATCTATTTATGCATTGAAGAAGAAAAATGATTTTAGAATAAAATTCTGGGAAATTGTTGACAAAGTAAACCAATAAGAATTCCATAGAAATGGCCAAAGAGTTAAATAAGGAAAATCAATGCAATAAGATTGAAAAACAATAAGTCAACAGAAAAAAAAGAGCGTAGGATATGATACACTAAAACAATGGAATATGCTTTTGTCCTAAGCTACAAAATAAAAGAGAATAATGTTATTTTGTAAAGTTTAGGTAATGTGTCCTACAAAAAAGGAATACATAATTTTTTGTATGGAATATAATGAAAAGCTACACATCAGTATACTGGAATGATGCAAGACCAGAGATAAATGATATCATTATAAAAAAAAAGAAAAAAAAAATATCATTCATCCTCAAAACTAACAAAGATAATAAATACAAGCAAGTAACAGATAATAACTAAAAGGATCAAAATAAGAAAGTGAAGCTGAGAATTAGACTTATGTTTCAGGGGTAGTTCAAGGATTTATAAACCTATAAGTCCAAAAGGACAGAGAAAAAGGATAAAACATGAAACAAATAGACAGGCAAGTAACAATGGGTAGGAAAGCATATGGAATTTTTGCCATTATGAAGAAAGTAAATATGGGATATAATGATACATAAGGAATCATGAACTGAAACCCTTTAAAGAAAACTGCAAGAAAATACAAGAAATTCTTAACGTTCGTGAAATATTCCCTGCCATTACCAGTGGGCTCGTTCCTGAAGGAGAAGTGAGGACGTAAAACGATTTTTATTTGTGTCGAAGGGGGAAATGGAGGCTTTTGGTGGTGGGGGAGGGGGTGGTGTGCCGGTAGTTCAGTATAGTATTGTTCAGGTGTGTCGAATGTGCAAATGAACAGAAAGAAAAGTAGAAATGACGAGTGGACCACAATGGCTCCTACCTCTCTCTCTCTCTCTCTCTCTCTCTCTCTCTCTCTTACTCTACGGTACAACGCCTACCCGAAACTGTATGCACCGCTAAACCCGATGTTGATACCTTGCCTATGAGAGACTTGATGGACAAAGTTGACACCCTTATGAACAGCTACTACTCCATATTCAAGACCTCCATCAACGCAGCCTCCACTCCTGGTGAATAGGATAATCATTCAGCACTAACCAAAGCTGATGTGAATGCAGTAAGGGTGTGACACCCCCCCCCCCCCCCCCACATACAATATGACATGTTGGAGAGGCGGCCAAGCTTCTAATCACCCATATATGCTACCCCTTGCTCACATCCCAACCAACGACCTCTACAACCAATTACTTACCGATGCCCATCAGTCGCTCTTCTACTACTACCACTCAAGATTGGGGGCGTCTGTGAATATTCTGACGGTTGTTAGTGACCAAGAAAATTGTAATTAAGCCGTTCTCTCTACCAATGTCACTCTCCATGACATAATGTAGTCCTTCTTAGCTTGCCAATAAGTATTGGATGCTCAAAACTTTACCAGGCCATGAACTGGTAAAACAGTACAAAATTTTTTTGGGGCTCCTGGTGATAGTTGACTACATATGAAATTGAGCTAACGTGTTCTTATTAGGTAGTAGGTTGGCCAAGGCACCAGCAACCCGTTTAGATAGTACCACTAGAGAGTTATTAGGTCCATTGACTGGCCAGACAGCACTACATTGGATCCCTCTCTCTGGTTACGGCTCATTTTGTCTTTACTTACACAAACACCGAATTGTCTGGCCTATTCTAATCTCATTCTACACTGTCCTCATTTACTGAGATTACCAAACAATTCTTCTTCGCTCTAGGGGTTAACTACAACATTATATTTTTTCAGTGGCTACTTTTTTCTTGGTAAGGGTAGAAGAGACTTCTTACCCATGGTAAGCAGGTCTTCAGAGAAGGACACTCCAAAATCAAACCATTGTTCTCTTATTTCTCTTCCTCTTGTTATTTTCAAATTTTCATGGTCTATATGTGAAGGATCTAATTTAATGCCGTTACTGTTCTCGAAATATTTTAATTTTATTGTTTATTCTTCTCTTTTAGTTTATTTACCAACTTTCCTCACTCGGCTATTTTTCCATGGTGTAGCCTTTGGGATTGTAGCATCGTGCTTTTCCGACTAGGGTTATAGCCTAGCTTATAATAACAATAATGATGATAATAATAGGCAAATTAACAGAAAGATAGCTTGGAATGATGAGTGAACCCCAATGACCCGTCTCTCTCTCTCTCTCTCTCTCTCTCTCTCTCTCTCTCTCTCTCTCTCTCTGATTAAGTCAACTTAGGGCATGAGATTAACCAGTCAAAGGTTGATATAGGTATACCTAATAATTCATTTACACAAAAATATTCTAGAAGCCATGCTAATTACAGGTAGCAAAACCCTAATTTTTTTTTTTCAATTAATTTTGTGTTATATATTTTTTTCAAACTACGACTATTAATGAATCTGAGACTATGAAGAAACTGACATCATTAGGAGCTCTGCACGAACTTGATAAATCCGTGCTTTTATCTCATAGTAACTCTCACGATGTCAATAAGTAAAACTGTAACTCCTGTCCAGTGTTCAATTCTTCCTTCCATAGCTTAATACGTATTCTAGGCTATTTACGTGGTAGCTGCTATTGGCTTTACAGCCCCATATATATATATATATATATATATATACATATATTTTCATATATATATATATATATATATGTGTGTGTGTGTGTATATATACATATATATATATATATATATATATACACACACACACAAGTCTTCCAGGGGTAGAGGGATAATGCAAAAGGTTCCTCGATTTTCTACAAGTTCTGGACCATGAGAGGATGTTGCTAGCCCGAGGGGGAGGAGATACCCACTGCATGGCGGCAGGATTGTCTCCTGAAAGGAAGAAAAAATAGGAAAAAAGAGTCTTCATTATTCGCTGCATAATTAGACAAGGTCGCCTTCTTTCCTGGGTTTCACATCCCCTCGCTTGGTTACATGTTTCTTTTGTCAGGAATTCTGACGTAAAATTTTACGTAGGATAATTATGCTTAGGCAAGGTTACCTTATTCTGCTCGACCGAATAAATAAAAAAATATCCAAAAAATGAAAAAAGGTAAGTAAAGTTTAAAAAATGTTCATTACACACACACACACACACACACACATATATATATATATATATATATATACATATGCAGTATATATACATGTAGTAAAACAGGAGAGGAATTGCAAAAGATGATAGAAAATTTGACTATAAAAAGCAAAACATTAGCACTGAAAATCAATATGAAAAACTAGGATAATATTCAATGCAAATGCAGAGATAACAACGAAGAGTTATGGCCGATCCTCTAGAGATATTTAAT
>NC_090744.1:48344473-48354473 GCF_036898095.1 Palaemon carinicauda | reverse complement strand
GTGTGTATTATGTATGCATAAGTACAGACACACACACACACACACACATATATGTATATATATATATATATATATCTATATATATATCTATATATGTATATATATATATATATATATCTATATATATATCTATATATGTATGTATATATATATATATATATATATGCATATGTATATATAAATATATCTTGTTCACATATTTTATATTATTTAATGTATCTAGATGAATACGATTGTAAAGTCTATATCCTTTCTCTTTCACAGATACGAGAAAAATATGTATCTATATATATATATATATATATATGGTATCCGGCAAATTGCTCGAAATCAATATATATATATATATATATACATATATATATAATACATATATAAATATATTTGTATATATATATATATATATATACATATATATATATATATATATAGATATATACGTATATATATATATATATATAGATGCACACACAGAGATATTTGTTAGCGATTTATACAGTATATATATATATATATATATATATATATATATATATATACATATATATATATATATACTATATATATATATATATATATATTATATTATATTACATGTATATATATATATATATATATATATATATATATATATATATATATATATATATATACATATATATATATATATATATATATATATATATATATATATATATATATATATATACACGTGTGCTTATTTTGCTTATTTTACCTATTCTATGTTTGGGTTCCCCCAGGTCCCTGAGTGTGAGGCACCTCGTATATTTTCCGGTGTCTTTTACATCTTCCAATCTAGGATGGTCTAGGATGCATATTGGGTATTTATAGAGATTATTCTTTAACACATCTACGATCACTCCTGATATGATTCTTAGATGAGCTGGCAGTGCAATAAATAGTCGCTGCATTATCGATGATGGTGCGTAGTGGATTAATGTTATGTGTGCCTTCTTTAGTTTTCCTGCTATAATTTGGGCACTATTAATCAACCTTGGCTTGCTTTTTTTGATATTTTTAGCTCCATAATGTTTTCAGTAATTACTTCGATTAGCTTCCATGCTTGTATTATCATGTAGCGTTCTCTTCTCCTTTCTAGACTGTGCAATTTTAAAAATTGCAGTCTTTCCCAGTAGTCAAGGTCCGTAAATTCCTCTATTCTAGCAGTAAAGGACCTTTGTACAATCTCAATTTGTGCAATATCCTTTTGGTAGTGTTGGTACCCATATCACATTGCAGTACTCGAGTGTACTACGTACATAAGTTTTGTACACCATAATCATGTGTACAGTTTTTTCTTATTTTAAAGTGTCTGAATAGTGTTCCCATTTTTTGTTTTACATTTAGCCAACAGTGTTGCTATCTGGTCGTTGCATAACATATTCCTGTTCAACATTACACCAAGGTTTTCAATTGCTTCCTTGTTTGAGATTGTCTCGTTATTAGGTCCCCTGTATTCATATACCATTCCTTCTCTGTTTCCATAATTTATTGATTCAAATTTATCGAAGTTAAATACCACCCTATTTATCTCCGCCTAGTCATATATTTTGTTTAGATATCTTTGTAATGAGTTCTTATCTTCATCAAAAAGTAATTTTTGGGCTCAAGCCATGTCGTCCTGATGGAAGTTCCTATAGGGTAGCTTCCTAGGGTATATTACAACTACGGCGATATTCCCAGAGAATTTACCTTAAGGTACCAGAATTCTAACTCCTGGAGCGAATATCCCCTCATGAAAGGGATATCGCGACATATCAGAGGACGTATTCTTGACACGCCCACATGGCAATCTGCACCCCAAACAGAGATTACGTATCGAGGGGTCAATTGGCAAGAAACGAAATCGGGAAAGAAAAAGGGGGAGCCGCTCCCAAGGCTCCCTATTCTCCAGTTTCGTAAGCGTGCCTGGCGCCAATCCTGGCGCCATCTGTATTCCTTTTTGCGTAGGCTTAACAACTCAGTGATTTTTCCTGTGTTTCTCGCAAATCTTGGATTTATTCAGCTTTTTATGGCTTCTCCAACTTCGTCGGCCTCTGATAAGTTGAGTACCATGTCTTTTATGTATAAATGTAGGCTCTTGGTATATTTTTAAGTGATTAATAGAATTAATCTTCGTTACAAGAGCCGTAGCCTACAGGAGGCGTCATGGACGCTGTCGCCCGCTAGGTATGAGTTTTAGTTAGCCAGAGCGACATTCCCGGTTGTTTTGCTTTAATAAATTTTAGCTATTTAGCGTTACATAGGATTTCCTTTCGTGCTTTAGTATTATTTTGGCGATGTATTCGCCAATTCTGGCCTACGCTAGGCCATGTAGCCTAGTCGTTTGGTCCTAGTACTTCATGCATGATTTTGGTTTTTCGGAGTGTATTAAAATTTTATTGAAGCTTTAGGCTGTTTTTTATACATTTAAGATTATGTTGAATATTTCCAAGTTAGTATACGAGTGAGTTTCGGTGATTTAGGTAATCGATTCTCTTGGTGCCTAGGCTAAGTTGCTTATGGAGCCTTAGCATACTTTCTCATACTCCCCGGTTGCTTTCTTTTCTTCGGAGAAGGTATGCAATCCCTTTCCCTCTGTTTAAGCCTTGGGCTTATCCCTAAGTGGTTTATCTGAATTAACTTTCGATAAAACTATACTGGGGTGTTACTGTACCTTCCTGTTCCAGTAAGTCTGGTTTCAGAGAGGGACAGAACAACAGAGTTTTTAGTCTGAGTCTGTGTTTGTCTGGCTTGGGGTAGAGTCTCCCTCGCTGACCTAACACACACATAGGAGGCTTAGCCTCCTTAGGTCACTACCGAAGGTTTCTGTACGAGATGATTCCTTCTTTTGTGATCTACCAGACTAGTCCTTGTTGCTGTTCTCAGGGGAGGATAAGATTCTTTCCCTGAGAGTAGCAACACCTTCCTTGCTTTGGTTCTCTGGGAGCTGGCAAGTATTGCTGGCCTCCCTCCTTGGATCTCCCTTAGGCTAAGATGAGTTTTCTTGGCTGCGGGTGATCCTTCACTAAAGCAAGGTTGGTAGGACCCTCTTTTGTCCCTTCCCCCTCTATCTCCGTAATGGCCTAGCCATTACAGTACTGTACGTCATTCTACATCTGGACCTAGGATAGGTTAGGATGTGGAATTGACTCAGTCCCTTGCCGGCCGGCAGAGCTGCCGGCCGGCAAGGGTCTTCTTCTTTGAGTGCTGCCCGGACCTCCCTTGGTCCCTCATCCATGCCTGCCTGTAGAACCAGACGGCATTGGTCAGGAAGCCTGAATTAGATTCTCCCCTTCCTTATATGCACTCTTTCGGATTGCCGGGCTTGGAGGTAGTGTACGCTCTTATCACGGCATCCTTTCTAGAAGCTATGGCAGTGCTCCTTACCTTAAAGAAAGTCTCCCTGCGTCACTCGATCCACATAAGGATGGTGATGGACAGCGAGGTAGTTGTGAGATGCTTGAATCGACAAGGATCGAGGTCACCACCTCTCAACCAGGTGATGTTGGCCATCTTCCGATTGGCGGAAAAGAAGAAGTGGTACCTGTCGGCAGTTCACCTTCAAGGTGACGCTCTATCCAGGTTCACACCGATAGAGTCGGAATGGTCCTTAGACGCAGGATCATTCTCCTTCATTCTGAATCAAGTCCCAGAACTGCAGATAGACCTCTTTGCGACGAAAGACAACAAGAAGCTGCCCCAGTACGTGTCCCCGTACGAGGACCCCTTAGCGGAAGAAGCGGACGCGATGTCCCTCGACTGGAACAGATGGTCCAGGATTTATCTGTTCCCTCCTCACAACCTTCTGTTGAGGGTCCTCAACAAACTGAGATCCTTCAAGGGGGTAGCGACAATAGTGGCCCACAATTGGCCGAACAGCGTGTGGTTCCCCCTGGCATTGGAACTACGGCTGAAGCTTGTACTGCTACCAGATCCAGTTCTGACCCAGCGAGTCCAGAAGTCGACTGTCTGCGCTTCATTACAGAAAACCCAGACCCTGCAGCTCATGATTGTCTCTCCCTAGTGGTGAGAAAGCGTTTCGGGATTTCGAAAGCCAGCATAGACTTCCTAGAGGAATATAAGTGCAAATCTACTAGAAGGCAATATGAGTCATCTTGGAGAAAATGGGTGGCCTTTGTCAAGGCGAAGAACCCACAGGAGATCTCGACAGACTTCTGCTTATCTTTCTTCATCCACCTCCATGGTCAAGGGTTGGCAGCTAACACGATTTCAGCGTGTAAGTCTGCTTTGACAAGACCCATTCTATATGCCTTCCAGGTCGACCTAGGTAACAATTCTTTAATAAAGTTCCGAAAGCCTGCGCTAGGCTCAGACCTTCAGCAACTCCAAAGCCCATTTCATGGTCTTTAGACAAGGTTCTTCATTTCGCTTCTCTGTTGAGCAATGAGGAGTGTGCGTTAAAGGATTTGACACAAAAAGTTATTTTCCTATTTGCACTCGCGTCCGGGTCCAGGGTTAGTGAGATCGTAGCCCTCTCGAGAGAGGCAGGTCGTGTTCAGTTCTTGGATGGGGGAGAACTGAACCTGTTTCCGGATCCTACGTTTCTAGCCAAGAATGAGTTACCCACCAACAGGTGGGGTCCCTGGAGAATTTGCCCTCTGAAAGAAGATGCATCTCTATGTCCAGTAGAATGCCTAAAGGTCTATCTTCATAGAACTTCAGACTTCAAGGGTGGTCAACTATTCAGGGGAGAAACATCAGGCTCAAATTTATCTCTGAATCAACTCAGATCAAAAATCACATATTTTATTCGCAGAGCGGATCCTGACAGTACACCCGCAGGTCACGATCCGAGGAAAGTTGCCTCATCCTTAAATTTCTTTAATTGTATGGATTTTGAACATCTCCGTTCATACACTGGCTGGAAGTCTTCCAGAGTGTTCTTTCGTCACTATGCGAAGTAAGTAGAGGAACTAAAGAGATCTGTGGTAGCAGTGGGTCGCGTCGTTAACCCTACTGTTTAATTCTGCGAGGAACAGTGGTTTTAATTGGGACGATTAATTCCAGGGTGAGTGTGTAGTTACATACTGTACTACAAACTAAGTGAGGGCACTGAGTTGCCCACGTAGACTGTTCCATATCCAAAGGTGAACCTAGCATAAGTGCAGACATGTGTGCCGAGCGTTTGTAACGCTAATGTGATTGATTTGTAATACAGACTTTTATGACTTTGATACCTCGGTATCTTAAAAGTGGCATTTAATGTTTTTTCTTTCAGATAAACAAGTTCTGTTTACTATCATACTTATGCTTAAAGTTTTGGGTTATCCTCTTCTTATATATATATATATATATATATATATATATATATATATATATATATATAAATATATATATATATATAATTGTTGTTAACCTGTCTATTTATTGTCTGTCAATAAACTTGTTCTTGAGAACCTTGCGTCTCCTTCACCTGTGTCAATTTATTGGTATAATTGAGCATTCATTCTATGTACCTTATATGGGATAATTCTAATAGAATTGTTCCTTTATGCAAGCTATGTTGCATTAGTTTATGCTTTCCTTAACGGGAGGACTCCGTCCCATAAGTGGACGGTGGCGGTTTTACAAGTTTCCTCCTATGCGGATATAAACCTTTGTCCAATACAAGTATTGTGTGGAGAACTGGTCGATATTTCATATTGACGCAGTGGTTCTTTACAAACTATGCTTTACTTAATATAGGGTGAGACCACTATATTAGCTTGCCTGGTATTCATACATAGGTATATGTACTCATCCAGTTGGATGACAGGATGTCTGACGTGGACGAGCGTCTGGAGGAAGACCTCCTGGCAGAAGCCTAGGATGAAGTTCAAGCCCCAGACGTTGTAGAGGAAGAGGTCGACGAGGTCTCGGCTACTCCGGTTCAGATCCCGGAGCCTATTCCCTCAGCATCGGCCGCTCTCCCAGTAGAGCTGGGACAGGCCCTCTCCTCCATTGTTGGAATGATCCAACAAATGCAGAAGGAGAATCAGAAGGCGGCTGCAATGGAACTGCGGATGCAGAGCCTTGCAGCATCACATGGGCCCCAGAAAAGGCTCAATGTGAAAGACCTTCCCTTTTGCTCAGATGCTAACCCATGGAGGTATGATGAGCACATGCCGATGACGACTGGAAAGATCGTCATCTCGGATAAGTTGGGTTCAGTTCCCCTAGAGGAGGTAGAATTCTGGCCCAGCAAGGCGTCATATCCGGACTGTTATGTCCGTCTGAGGAAGGAACCAGCTTCAAAGGAGGAGACAGAGCTGAAGGAGGTCATAGTGATGGACCATGCTAAGGCTCAAGCTTTGCTTTCATCCTCGATGAAAGAGAGGGGCTTCTCGAACTCAAAGGTAGCTGCATTGAGTAAGAAGCTCCCTTCCTTTGTGTCCTCTCCTGCTAGAGCCTTCCCCTATTTACAGAAAGGGTTTGTGGCTGTACTAAAAGCAGTCGAAGCCGGCAAGCCTTGCCCCTCCCTGGAGGAGATTAAACCCTTGTCGCTGGCCCTGCCTATGGACCACAAAGATTGGAAGGACGTCCATCTTACGTTCTTAGTTGGAAAGTTGGAGGCAGATATTGCCGGACGTCAGTTCGGCGAGGACCTCCCTAAGCTGTCTGACTTTCTTTTGGGAAGAGAGTTCGAGACAAAAGAAAGACTGGCTGCCTCAATGTCTCTTCAGACTACTCATGAGACGATGGCAAGTGACCCCAAGGTCCATGAAATGTTCATGGTAGTGGCCAAAACTCATCTGGCCACAGTGACGAAGGATCTTTATGGCTTCGTCAAGGCGAGGAGAGCTTGTAGGGAGTTCGTGTTCACCTCGGCCACGGTGAGGCATGAGCCAAGGAAACTAATCTCCTCCAACATTTGGGGCAAAGACCTTTTCCCTACCGATTTGGTCAAAGAAGTTGTTGATAAGGCCGCCTTGGAGAATAGAAACCTTCTCCAGAAGTGGGGCCTGGCTATCAAAAGAAAGTCTTCCCCGGATGAGGGTCCTCAACCAAAGAGGAAGACTATGAGGACTAGGCTACCGTCTCGGCTAGCCAAGCCTCTTAGACAGCAACAGCAACTGCAATTGCCATTGCCTTCAGTGCCCCAGATGGTGGCACAAACCCCGACCACATTTCAGTGGGTACCCCAGGCTGTGTTAACACAGTCCACGGCATTCACCCCAACGTTCAAAGGGCAGTCTACTTCCTTTCGAGCAAAGCCTAGAGGAGCAGCCAGAGGCTCGTCTAGGCACCCCTCAAGGGGAGGGGGATTCAGGGGTGGTCGCGGTCAGGGAGGCAAGACCTCAGGACGGCAGTCCAAGTGAGATGATGCCGGTAGGAGGGAGACTTCAGAATTTTCGGGATCGGTGGACCTTCGATCCCTGGGCCCACAGCCTACTCAAGAATGGACTGGGCTGGAGCTGGTACAGCACTCCACCCCCGTGCCCTCGGTTTTTCCAACACTCCACCCCCGTTCTGGAGGAGTACGTTCAAGAACTGTTGGAGAAAAAAGTGATCCGAAGGGTGAAGTCCATCAAATTCCAAGGGAGGCTTTTTTGTGTTACCAAGAAAGACTCGGAAAAGCTCAGAGTCATTCTGGACTTGTCGCCAGTCAACAAGTTCATAGTGAATTGCAAATTCAAGATGCTAACACTGCAACACATAAGGACCTTACTGACCAAGAGGGCATATTCCGTCTCTATAGACTTGTCAGACGCCTATTGGCACGTTCCAATCAACCGTCGACTCTCCCCCTACCTAGGGCTCAGGCTACAACGAAGACTATACGTCTTCAGAGCCATCCCATTCGGGCTATATATAGCCCCAAGGATTTTCACGAAGCTTGCGAGCATAGCTCTCAAACAATTACGCCTAAAGGGAATTGAGGTAGTAGCCTACCTGGACGACTGGCTGGTGTGGGCAGCATCCGAGACAGAATGCTTGCAAGCTTCCAGTCAAGTGATCCAGTTCCTAGAGTACCTAGGCTTCAAGATCAACAAAAAAAAGTCTCGACTTTCTCCATCTCAAAAGTGCCAGTGGTTGGGAATCCACTGGGACCTAATGTCACACCGTTTCTCCATCCCGGCGAAGAAAAGGAGGGAGATAGCGGGTTCTGTCAAGAGACTTCTAGATTCCGAAAGGATATCAAGACGCGAACAGGAGAGGGTACTGGGCTCTCTCCAGTTTGCTTCGGTGACAGACCCAGTGCTAAGAGCACAGCTAAAGGATGCAACCGGAATTTGGAGAAGTTATGCATCAAACGTGCGAAGAGATCTGAGAAGACCAGTTCCGCTTCGGCTACGTACTCTTCTCAGGTCTTGGTCCCAAGCCAGACATCTAAAGAAGTTGGTTCTTCTTCAGCCACCTCCCCCGTCGGTGACGATTCACTCAGACGCCTCGAAAGAGGGATGGGGAGGTCACTCAAATTGGAAAAAAGTCCAGGGGACTTTGTCCAAGCTATTCAAGACCTTTCACATAAACTTTCTAGAAGCTATGGCAGTGCTCCTTACCTTAAAGAAAGTCTCCCCGCATCACTCGATCCACATAAGGTTGGTGATGGACAGCGAGGTAGTTGTGAGATGCTTGAATCGACAAGGATCGAGGTCACCACCTCTCAACCAGGTGATGTTGGCTATCTTCCGATTGGCGGAAAAGGAGAAGTGGTACCTGTCGGCAGTTCACCTTCAAGGAGTCCGCAATTTGACAGCGGACGCTCTATCCAGGTTCACACCGATAGAGTCGGAATGGTCCTTAGACGCAGGATCATTCTCCTTCATTCTGAATCAAGTCCCAGAACTGCAGATAGACCTCTTTGCGACGAAAGACAACAAGAAGTTGCCCCTGTACGTGTCCCCGTACGAGGACCCCTTAGCGGAAGCAGTGGACGTGATGTCCCTCGACTGGAACAGATGGTCCAGGATTTATCTGTTCCCTCCTCACAACATTCTGTTGAGGGTCCTCAACAAACTGAGATCCTTCAAGGGGGTAGCGGCAATAGTGGCCCACAAGTGGCCGAACAGCGTGTGGTTCCCCCTGGCATTGGAACTACGGCTGAAGTTTGTACCGCTACCAGATCCAGTTCTGACCCAGCGAGTCCAGAAGTCGACTGTCTGCGCTTCATTACAGAAAACCCAGACCCTGCAGCTCATGATTTTCTATCCCTAACGGTGAGAAAGCGTTTCGGGATTTCGAAAGCCAGCATAGACTTCCTAGAGGAATATAAGTGCAAATCTACTAGAAGGCAATATGAGTCATCTTGGAGAAAATGGGTGGCCTTTGTCAAGGCGAAGAACCCACAGGAGATCTCGACAGACTTCTGCTTATCTTTCTTCATCCACCTCCATGGTCAAGGGTTGGCAGCTAACACGATTTCAGCGTGTAAGTCTGCTTTGACAAGACCCATTCTATATGCCTTCCAGGTCGACCTAGGTAACAATTCTTTAATAAAGTTCCGAAAGCCTGCGCTAGGCTCAGATCTTCAGCACCTCCAAAGCCCATTTCATGGTCTTTAGACAAAGTTCTTCATTTCGCTTCTCTGTTGAGCAATGAGGAGTGTGCGTTAAAGGATTTGACACAAAAAGTTATTTTCCTATTTGCACTCACGTCCGGGGCCAGGGTTAGTGAGATTGTAGCCCTCTCGAGAGAGGCAGGTCGTGTTCAGTTCCTGGATGGGGGAGAACTGATCCTGTTTCCGGATCCTACGTTTCTAGCCAAGAATGAGTTACCCACCAACAGGTGGGGTCCCTGGAGAATCTGCCCTCTGAAAGAAGATGCATCTCTATGTCCAGTAGAATGCCTAAAGGTCTATCCTCATAGAACTTCAGACTTCAATGGTGGTCAACTATTCAGGGGAGAAAAATCAGCTCAAATTTATCTCTGAATCAACTCAGAGCGAAAATCGCATATTTTATTCGCAGAGCGGATCCTGACAGTACACCCGCAGGTCACGATCCGAGGAAAGTTGCCTCATCCTTAAATTTCTTTAATTGTATGGATTTTGAAC
>NC_090744.1:48336973-48339473 GCF_036898095.1 Palaemon carinicauda | reverse complement strand
TAAGACATTCAGGGCGTCTTTATCAGTGGTCCTTAGTCCAAGGAAGACCCAGGGGAGCTGATGAAGTGGTTGTAGTTATTGTATTGTGACATAAATGATGCTTTGGGAGTGCAATGATAACATTCAACCATTCTGTTGCCTACAGGGTTGTAGGGGGTTGTCTGATGTAGTGTGATGCACAGGACATTAGCTATTGATGTCCACAATTGAGAAGTGAAAGTGGCACCCCTGTCAAAAGTATTTTGCTCACGATACCAAATCGTGCTATTCAGCCTGAGAGTAAAGCAGATGTACATGAGGTGGACGTTGCAATTTGTATGGGGATTACTTCAGGCAAACGTGTAGATGTAATTTTGAAGCTTGGCATGAAAGACAGCCATTGACCCAATCCTTAACATCCTCAGTAATACCCTGCCAAATGAAGTTCGTTTTCAGTAACTGTGATGTAAATTGATGCGAGGGATCTAAGAGGCCCTGGATGAAATACACTTGTTGGCATATGATCTTCTGGAGCTTTTCGTTAGGCTATTACTAAGGCATAGTAATCCAAATCCAAGTGAATGGCGGTGATATGTTTATTAACCAGGCATCGGCAACAGAATTCTTTTTCCCATGGATATGTTGGAAAGTGTAGTTGTATTCATCCACAGTGAAGAGGTGTCGGTGATGATAGGTGGACCAGATTTTAGACTGTCCAGTAAAGGAATGCACCATGGGCATGTTACCCATACGAATGACAAAGGGCGTATCAACTAAGAAGCATCAAAAGTGACCAACAGCCAAATACACTGACAGCAATTCGCAGTCAAAGGTAGAGTGGCCTGATTCTGACTTGGACAGTTTTCTGCTGAAGAAAGCAAATGGGCAGGGCGAGCTGTTGACCACCTGCTAGAGTATTCCACCATTAGCAACGTTACTGGCATTAGTGGAGAGAAGGAGAGGGGTATGTGGCATGGGTGATGTGAGAGCAGCTGATGGGGCATTATATACGTTGCATAATGGCGCTTTCAGAAGGGGACCCCACTTCAGGACTTGCCCTGGAAGGAGCTGTAGAGTATGATAAGGGTAGCAATGATGGCTGGCAAGATCAGGTGATAATAGTTTATCTTGCCCAAGAATTTTTTTAGTTTTTTGAAGGTCGATGGCATGGAAAAGTTTTGAACAGGTGATACCTACTCATGGTGGGGATGATCGCCTTTTGAAATGATGCAGTGCTAAAGGTACAATTGTTTTACCATACTACAAGGCCATTCAGTTGCAGAGGGTTGATGAAGCTGAGTATGTGACAGAGGTGTTCCTCTTTAGAGAAAAAAATAGAAGTATATTATCCACGTAACTTACATAGAAGTGGAGGTCCCCTAAGATGCCATCCATGAGGAATTGAGAAGTGGATCCACCATTACAAAGGCCAAAACAGGAGTAGTTTAATGTGTAAGTCACAAAGGGGGTGGTGATGGTGGTCAAAGGGATGTCTTCCGGGTTCATGGGCACCTGATAATACACCTTCAATGGGTCGAGGATAGATATCACCTTTGCTTTGTGCAAGTAGGAGATCACGTCGGTGATGTTGTGGATTAGTTAGTGATGCAGATATGTTTGTGTGTTAAGATGCCTGTAATCAACACAAGGGCGCAGAGAGCCATCCTTCCTCAGGCTGATATGTAGGGGTGACGGCTGTGTGCTTGAGTCCTTTTTGGCAAAGAACCATTTCTCACAGATAGGCGAGCGTTGGTTTAGTGGCTACCAAATGATCTGTGGATGATGCTGTAATCTGGCAATCAGAGGGTGCACCTTTTTTGGGATATGGTGATAAATACCTTGCATGGTGGTAACTGTGGGAGTTTGGCGAAGTTCTTAACAGATGATTTTTAAGTACGACCGAAGTAAAGCCTCCGTGGCTGCACTGATATGGAGACCTGGGTCGATGAGATCGGGTCGAAGAGGTTTCGATGATTATAAGTCTACTATGACTAACTGTCTGGTAGCAGCATCAACCAGACGGTGGAAATGGGAGAGTAAATCCAGACAGATTATTGGCAATGTGATATCAGCAACGAGAAACTTCCAATAATATTTGGCGCTCCCCAGCGATAGTGTGGGTGTCTTTTACCTGTGGTTGGGGATTGTAGGTCCATTGGCAGGTACCAGGCAGACATCAAAAGACTTAGAATGCTTATATTGTGTTTTGGAGAGTGGCCTTGGTAGAAGAGAACGGCAAGCACCAATGTCTACCAAAAACTGCATGCTCGTTCCTGCATCTTGTAAAAGGAAATGATTAGTGATAGAGGATGACACAAGCGATGGCCTAATTACAAGTATTTTGGCCAATAACATCCATTTGTATGTTTCTTCGCAGCAGCCCTGAATCTGGATTGGTAGTAGCATAACTACTGCCGATGGGCTTCAGTAAGTGTGTGTAGAGTTCGGAGGCTGGGGCGTGAGCGTAGGTGCATATATGGGTTATGAGCAGCTTTGTGACTGCTCAGGTAAGCCACAGGGT
>NC_090744.1:48294473-48329473 GCF_036898095.1 Palaemon carinicauda | reverse complement strand
AAAGTAGTCCCGTAGTTATGTTTGTTTATATTACTTTTAACTACACCTCTCTCCATTGTAACCATTACAACATAATGATGTCACAGCTCTCGGCCAATAAACTGTAATTGGAACCGATCGAGCCTGCGTAAGAAAGCGAGTTAAAGGGCTCATGAAAATTAAACATGGACATAGAAGACGGTACCTCGAATTACTGGAATCCCCTGGATTTACTGGAATCCTCAGGTAAATACTGGAATCCCATTGAAAATTACCGAATCCCCTACAATATCACTGCAAACCCTTAGAAATCGATAAATAATGTGTTTTGATTAAACTACGGTATTTTTCTGTTTTTAGCATTTATATTTTTTATTTATTTGGAAGTGGACCTTGGCTAGGGGTTGTGACCTGGGAAGGTTTGTGACCCGGGAAGGGGTCCAGGGGCTTGTCCCTGCTAGGGGCTGTGACCTGGAAAGGTTTGTGACCTGGGAAGGGGGTGCGGGGGCTTGCCCCCAGCTAAGGGTTGTGACCTGGGAACTACTAGGTTTGGTTAGGTGGGTTTGTTAGGTTCTCTACCCTTTTGTACCCTTTTATATATTGTGTAAAGGGTATATGAAAAAATTCTTAAATATACACATTTTATTTAATTAATTTACTAAAAAATAATGTAAATTAATAAAAACACATATTATTTATGGAAGTACATATAGTCCCGCAGTTCTTAAGGTCCTACATATAGAATACGGGGCAGAGATGAGGGTTCTATGTGGACTACCATCCTAGCGCACATAGTTCGTAGGACTATAAGCGCAAGGGATCAGGGTCCGCAGACTATATTTACTTTCACACCGATTATCAACAGAAAAGGTCAAGAAAGTACTGGATAAAATAAAGATGAGGAAAGCAGTGAGGAATCCTGGAATCAGGGCCAGATTTAGGGCGCACACGTGGGGGGGGGGGGGGGGGTTGGGGGGCAAAGAGGGCACCTGTCTAGGGGTCTCCACATTTTAGGGGGCCTCAAAAAAAGGACCAGGCTTAAATAATTTCTAAATTCAGTAAATATATAAGGAATGATAGTTTTTATATCAGGAATAAAACAAATGTGTGGATATATATGATTTATCTTTTTTCATCACGGAAAACTACAGTAAAACCAAAGGAAAAACGTGATATTATTAGAAATTTAGGCTATGTTTACAGTTACCCCTAAAATTACCTCCTATCTTGTCAGGAAGCTCTCCCTTTTTTCAGTTTTCTTGGGGCAGTTTATGTGTTTTTCACACCTTCTGCACATCGGTATGCAATCCTTACAGACCTACTGAAAACTGTTGAATCTGGTCCAGTATCGGTGCCAGAGAGGGTTTCTACAACACGATGGTCCTGTCGAGCGGATGCTAGACAAAGCACAGTATGAGGCCAATGGATTCTATGACAAGATGCTCAAATTAGAGACTGTCGTTTATGTTGTTTTTAGGCAGGACATTCCTGGATGAGTTGATGCTACAAGTAACACACTGCAACACCCAAAACTTGATCTGAACACAGCAGTATCAGTGTTGAAGTCCTTGGAATGTTTTGTACGTGAAAAGCGAGAGTTCTTTCATGTTTATGAGAAGAAGGGACAGGCCTTATCTGGAACCGATGAATATTCTCCACCACACATTCGTCACCGCAATGTGCACCTGAATTCGTAGGATTATGGACAATCTGAGGAAGTAATATTATCTCACTCTGATAAGTTTTGTGTTGATAATTTTCTTCCAGTAATTGATCAGTTTTTGCGTTCCCTTGATCATCGTTTGAAGGCCTACGAGAACACCTGTTCCCTTTTCAGTTTCTTTTCTGAACTGGAATCACTGAGCTGTACTGAAATAGAAGCAGCTGCAGTAAAATTAGTTTGTGAATATAGAGATGATCTGGATCAAATACTTGGTGTTGAACTTGTACAGTTTGAAGCTTTTTTCACCCATTTTCTGGATGATTATGTTAAGACTGATAGCTTTGGGAAGGAACATTTCCTTTACAAATTTCTGCTAGACAAGAAAGTTACAGATATTTTTCCTAATGTTGAGATAATACTGCGGATGTACTTGGTGCTTATGGTCACAAATTTCTCTGGAGAACATTCATTCAGCAAAATGCAGTATATCAAAAACAAACCTCATACTACAATGCATCATGATCGACTCAGTCACCTGACTTTCATTAGCATTGAGTATGACATCTTCAGAGACAGTAACTTTGACATATTGATCACCAAATTTGCAAGGGCCAAGTCCCGTAAAGTGTCTGGTCTGTAAGTACAGATACCGCTCTAGTTTTTCTATTCTACGAAGAAACTTTGGTTTTGATTTTAAGATTGACGGCACTGAGTAAGGGTCATGCTTCCTAATCACCTTCGAAAAATGGTCAATTTGTACAGTCAGGTGTGAAGAGTACTGATGAATGAAGGCAAACTAACATATTTAGATTTATGGTAATAAAACAGATGCTATTTATTTGGAATTGCTTTTCATAATCTTTTTATAGTCGAGTGTACAAGGCATGAGAGGTCATTTTGCACATGTGATTAAGATGATCAAAATTCATTACTGGCAGGACCAGCAATGATGATTTCCCGGTGGAGCTTACAGCACCACCCGGTGAGGCTTGCTTCGCTTGCCACCCGCCTCAAGCAGGGTGGGCCTCCACACATGGATTGCCCAGGGGCCTCCACATGCCTAAATCCGGCCCTGCCTGCAATACTAGCTTAAGTGTAGAAGTGTTTTAGAGAAGAGTGCATAGACATCATATGGAACTTAAGAACTAAGATATGTCAGCAAGAAAAGATGCCAGACATGTGGAAAAATAACCAAATGGTCCCGATCTACAAAGGGAAAGGTGAAGTGCAGGATTATTGAAACTACAGAGGAATTAAACTATCACATACAATGAAAATATATGAGAGGATTATCAAAGGAAGAATGAGAATGGAAACCATAATTTGTGAAGAATATAGTTTACTTTTATTTAGGAAAGAGCACAGATGATGCAATATATGCACTGAGGCAAACACTGGAGTAATATTAAGAAACAGAAAGGACTACATCTGGTGTTTATTGATGTGGGAAAACAAAAGCGTATGATTGAGTACCTAGGTAGGCTGGAAATGCCGAGTTGCTCGAGAGAGAACACGAGTTTCTAAAAAGTATGTCAGAATTATGAAAGTGATGTATGCAGAAAGGAGACAGGTAGTAGCCAAGCTTAAAATGTTGAGGTGGATATATGGTGTCACGGGAAAAAAAAAGGATAAGATCCGGAAAAAATTGATCAGGGGGGCAGTCAAAGCATAAAAGGTTTCAAAGAAAGCCCAGGAAAGAAGACTAAAATAGTTTGGCAATGTCATGAGGAGAAACGCCGAACATATATGGAAAAGGTTTATGGACATTGAGAGGGAGAGCAAAAGAAGAATGTGAAGGCCAAAGTTCAAATGAAAAGATAAATCATAGAATGGCACGAAGGAAAAGCATCTAAGAGAACAAGATGCACAGGATAGAGCAATATGTAACAGGCTACCTAAAAACAGGAACCCCATGACTCTGTATGACTTTTAAAATTTTAGGTGTGATTATCGACAGAAAATTAATCTCCTGACTGGCCTCCAGCTGCCGATTCTCATCTTAATTGGTTGGACAGGAACTTACGGTCATTTAAACTTCCTATTACTGATCTAGATATTAGTCTCGGGCACCGTCGTTCAATTAGTTCGTTCTGCATGCTGTAAAAGATTTTTCTTAATTCTGATCATCATTTACATTTAGATCTTCCCGGATAGTTCCATCCTGTTCGTAATGCTAGGTATGCATTTAATTCTATTAGTCCGGCATTCTCCACCATGAGGCTCAAAACCACACAGTATTCTAGAAGTTTTATTCCAGCTGTGATAAAGTTGTGGAACCATCTTCCTAATAAGGTAGTTGACCCGATAGCACTTAAAAAGCTCAAACTTGCAGCAAATGATTTTATATTGAACAGGCTGACATTAGTCTTTTTATAGTTTATATATGAGATATCTGTTTTGCTGTTGTAACTGTTTTTCAAATAGTTTATCTTAATTGTTCATTATTTCCCATATCTTTTATTTATTTATTTCCTTATCTTCTTTCCTCACTGAGCTGTTTTACCCTATGGGAGCCCTAGGGTTTATAGCCTCTTATCTTTTAAACAAAAGTTGTAGCTTAATAATATATACACACACACACATATATATATATATATATATATATATATATATATATATATATATATATACATGCATATATATATATATATATATATATATATCACATATATATATATATAATATATATATATATATATATATATATATATATATATATATATATATATATATATATATATATATATATATATATATATATATATTATATATATATATATATATATATATATATATATATATATATATATATATATATATATATATATATATATATATATATATATATATATATATGTGTGTGTGTGTGTGTGTGTGTGTGTGTGTAAATTTCAACCAGAAATAGGATTTAACAATTTTTAATGGAAGTATACTTCCACGGTCAACCTGTACTATAAGGGCTTTATGCACAAGAAGTACTAGGAAGAGAAGTTTATGAAGGAGATTATCTGGAACAACGTCACAGCCATACTAGCAGAAATTGAGATAAACTTGATAAATCATTATTCAAGAACGAGAACAACATCCCTCGTTATGAAGAACAACCCAGCTTATACCATGCAGGACTCTCTATTCCTACCAATGCTCAGTCCATGGATTCCCTGGTCATTATATTGGAATGGTAACGATAAGACTTTCTAAACATTTATCCTGCCACGTTCGGCAGGATTCTATTAAGATCATCAACTCCTGGTGCACAACAAAAGCATAAAAAGAGGAGACATCACTAGCAATACCACGATCACCAGCAATGCCCAAGACAACAAACGACTAAGGATCCTAGAGGTCTGATCATACAGTAGAAAAAACCCAACCTCGATACTATATAAGAAATACTTCTATTTCTTTCCTGCCACAGAAACATGAACCAAACCCTTGCCAACATCGATAAATATGAGGACAATTAGCAACTTGACAGTATGTCTATGACTGAACCTCTTGTGGCTAGCGCCTCAACTTATCAGGGAGCAGCTCGGGACTCATTGAACTTAGGAGCTGAGGGGCAGAACATCTTGCCTAACGCCAAGCCATGCCTAGGAAGAGTCTTGGCCATCAGCACCCTTCACTGGGAGCCCAGCCCAGTATTAATTACTCATACCCCGCTTAACTCCAACGACTGTGAGTGCAGCAGCAGCCTGACTGTGATAGATCAGTCCCAGACTAGGTACCACATCCGCTCATGGGGACCAATCAATGACCAGCTTCCGAATTGACTACCGTCCCCTACCTGTATAAATAGACCTAGACCAGATTACATCATACCACATCTAACCTGAAGATGAGAGTAAACACTAGGTACCCTCTGGAATTGCGCTGCGGACTTTTTTTCTACCTTGCATTTGACATGCCTACATTTATTAAATTTTATTTAAAATCTGTTTTAGTATTCCATATCTACCGATGACCAAGATAAAACAGCTACTGAACGCAGGCAGTACTTTTGAGAAATACAAGAAAATTAGAGCAAGAGAAAAGCTTGTCTATATCTGGAAACGCATTGTGGACTTCTGTTTTCTACCCCGAATTTAACAAGTTTACATTTAGAAAATTTTATTAACATCTTAGAATTTTTTCTGTTGTTTTTTTCCTTTATTTACCGATTACCCATATAGAACAGTTACTGAACGTGTGCAGTACTGTTGAGAAAAACAAGGAAATTAGAACTAGAGAAAAACTGATCTGCAAAGTTAAATTCACTGCGGCGGCTATAATCTTCAATGAAATAAAAAAAAATAATATTATTATTATTATTATTATTATTATTATTAATCCTGAAAATAATAATAATAATAATAATAATAATAATAATAATAATAATGATAATAATAATAATAATAATAATAATAATAATAATAATAATAATCAGGAAAGTGTTTCTCATCAATGGAGTTCTCTGTTATTGTAATTCTTGAGCTAAGAAGAAATTTTTAAGCAATGACGCAAAGAAGAACTAAAAACTTTAAATGAGTAACCTCCCTCTAACTCAGCGTAATGACTATTATAAACCAAATGTACTGCCCATAAATCCCACCCTCAATTTCCATCGTATTTCTGCAAATTGGAGTTCATAGATTTATGGTTCTTGTACAATTCTTGTTTAAATCTAAGGATGACGAATGATTACAAGCAAACATACAAAAAATTATAACAATATTAATTACGTCTTTTACCGAAACTTTCATAACTTGAATAGAAAAAGATTTTTTAAAAAAAACACGTATATTAAGTAAAATGAATTACCACAGAAACCTCTTTGTTCCAAAAGACTATATGGTCTTTGGTCTATTTCTGTTTTCAAAACTATAAAAAAATTATTATTTTTTTTTCTAAACCTAGGTAGCTATCAGGAATACTTTGTGAGGAAATTTCATTGCTAAAATTTTATTAGAGAATTGATTAAACTCGAGCTTGTAATGATGCCATACACAGAAAGCACCATGTTAGTCGGATAAGGATTACTAGTATATATATATATATATATATATATATATATATATATATATATATATATATATATATATATATATATATGTATATATATAGCTGTCAAGAGAGATATAAGTTCATGACAATTCACCATACATATTCCGGTCGAATACAGGAATCAGTTTATAGACTTGAAATAAGCCTATCTCCACCATGATAGCTGAATTGTGAGTTTGCAATACGTGGTTTATATATAATGAATATATATCCCTAACACTCGTGATTTCAATCAATTTAAATATTAACCCCTAAGGCATTTAATACCGAATTCTATCTTGGGAATATATATCTCCGGAATTGGATATATGTTCCTAATATAGAGATGGAAAGCCCCTGGATATGATAGAATAACTGTTGAGATGATACTGGCTGAAAATGATGTGACCCCCAGAATACTTACATGACTTTTTTTGTAAAATGTGGCATGGAGAGGCTAAACCAGATGAATGGGAGTGGAAAGTGTTGGTATAAATGCCATTGACTGCCATAATTATAGAGACAGCACTCACATCAGTTGTTATAAAAATGTAAAGTATTCTTATTCTAAAGATACGAGAGAGAAAGGTTTATGAAAAGCTGATAGATGAACAAGCAGGATTCATAGAATATAGAAATCCAGTTTAGAAAGCATTTGTGAATTCTGATAAAGCCTATGATAGTGTGCAACGGCCAATTTTGTGAAGAGTCCTGCGTTATTATGGAATTTCTGTCAAATATGTGAATTTAATCAAGTCTGTTCATGGGCAGAGCAAGTGCAAATTTAATGTTAGTGGATTCCCATAAAAGGAATTTCCAGTGAACAGCGGAGTACTCCAAGAGAATGTATTCCCACTTATGTTGTTTATTCTTTTCATGGATTTAGTAATGTGTGGAACAGTCTGAGATGGTGAAGAAGGATTGAACTTGATTGGTAACAGGAATTTTGCAGACCTAGAGTATGCTGATGATGCTGCCCTTCTGAGAAGTACACCATAATGCATGCAATATCACAGGTGGCTGGGTTCAACATAAATAGAAGACAGAGAGAGATAAAGAGAATAGTTTATGCAATGGAAGATGAAATATCATTGAAAGGATAAATGATTGATAAGATAGAATCATTTAGGTATTTAGGAACTCTGATCTCCTATTCAGGGTCTCTTGAACTAGAGTTTAGTAAAAGGCTGAAAAAAGAAAATCAGACAATAAGTAGGTTAGATGAATTTTGGAAATTAAATCGCCTTAAATTCCATATAAAAACCATATTGTATACCATGAATCATGGTATGACAATAAAACAAACTCCACCAGGTATAGTAGATTTGAGAACAAAACACTCAAAAAGATATTGGGAGATAAATTGGTGGGTAAGGATTAGAAATGAAAATATACGAGATTACTCAAGTGACATATGTGGATGAGATCATGGTGAGGGGTAGATGGCGATGGTTTGAGCATGCTCTTGGCACTCCCCAAGAGCTATTAGATCACCAAACGTTTAACTGTGCTTCACAAGGTACCAGGATAGTTGGAAGACCCAGGCCCACATAACTGAGGTCTATGGAGCGTGAAGTAGGAGATGGTGAATGGAGAAATAATGAATTAAAAGCACAAGATAGAGACAACTGGTGAAATCTAACCGAGGCCCTTTGCGTCAATAGGCGTAAGAGGAGATGAAGACGATAATGAAGTTTTATACATTACAAATTAATGGGGATACCTTGACAGCTTAAGATTTGCTCATGGAATAGATCAATTTATTGAATCGTGGAAGAAATTACAAAAGATGATAGGAGATTTAAATAAAGAAAACAGAAATGTCGGACAAAAAATGAATAAAACTATAAAAATAATAATATTCAATGAAAATGTAGAGGCAACCAATAAAGGATATCAGCAAACCTTTGGAGATTGTTAGTAAATATGCGTACTTATAACATAATTTAACTGAATACAAATTAATGATAAGCATGGGATAAAAACCTTATAGTAAACAAAATGAGATTATGGAAAGTAAAATTTCCCTTTTTCTGAAAAGAAAAGTATTTAATGAGGAGGTCTTACTAGTATTAACTTATGCATCAGAAAACTAAAGCCATACACAATCATTAAAATATAAACTAGTAACAACTCAAAGTACAATGGAAATGATACAGTGATACTCCCACAGAATTAGCCATAGGTCTCCAAAATTCTAACTCCTGGCGTGAGTATCCTTAATATAACTTTTAAGAATATTGCATAAATCAGGGGACGTATTTCTTTATACGACACATGGCAATCTTCACCCCCAATAGATTTTACACTTTGAGGGGGAAGAGTAGCGAAATTGAAGGGGAGCCGTTATCAAGGTTACCCGGTAGATCCCCTCCCAGTACTACTACGGCGTATCATTCCTTGTTGCATTTGAGCAGGAATAGCCGCAAATAAAGTAGTTTCGAGTGGGGTCTTTGTTTACTTAGTTCTATACTCCTTTTGAAAGAATGGAGGGTCCATCAAGATGACATGGCCATATCACCCAAAAATAGATTTTTGGCTTTGCTCAAAATTCGTTTTTTGGGCTCAGCCATGTCGTCCTGATGGAAGTTTACCAGAGAATTTACTTGAAAGTAATATATCTGTGGGTTTGTATAAGTGCCTTTACTTTGAATGAATTCCTTTTATGTTCTCCTAGACCTTTATATATGACATTACTGTTATTTGTCATATCCACTAAGCTTGGAACTAGCTTAGGGCTTCCTGCTCCCTGTAGGGAAAGTGTCGACTTCAACGGACGGTAAATCACAGATATTACCCTTTTCATCCCTTGGAAATCTGTACTCTTATTTCAAGTTGGGCCCTTTTAGGGTTTAGTTAAAACTCTAGTATGCTTTATTCGTCTGTAACTGAGATAGCAGCAATAAGACGCAAATACGTTTAGTATTTTACCTTGAAAGCACATCAGGGTCCATATTTTCTCCTGTCGGAAAAATCTGTAATTTCATCGAAATGATGCCACTCAATGGAGATGTGAAACCAAATCTGACTCATTCGTACAGATTTTGGAAATGCATGAACACCGTGACGCAACGTTCACTCAGCACTGGTGTTATCGGTCAGATACGCACCTATAAGGAACAGTGTGTTAATCATCGTTGTGATTTGCCCTCTAGGGTAAATGTACCCATACACCCAATGCACTGGAAAGTCCCAAAGCAGTTCACTGTTCGTTGCAAGGTTAGATGACGGGTTTTTTTAAAACTACCCGCTGCCACCACAACATGTCTTATCTTATGTACTTGCTTCGTATAGTGTTGGAAGAAGTTCCGTGACGAAGCAATTTTCTTGGGATCATGAACTGCGGGTGAGCTGTCAGGATCCGCTCTGCGCATAAGTAGGTGAGCATCGCTCTCAGTTATTTTAGGGATAGATTTTGATCCTGAGGTTTCGCCTCGGAAGAGCTGTCCTTCCTTGAAGTCTGAAGTTCTACGAAGATAGACCTTAAGACACCCTAATGGGTATAGGGAGACATCTTCCTTCAGTGGGCAGATTCTCCAAGGACCCCACCTTTTGGTGGGCAGCTCGTTTTTGGCGAGAAAAGTAGGATCAGGGAAAGGGTTCAGTTCTCCCTCTTCTATGAACTGAATATGGCCTACATCCCTGATAGGGCCAATATTCCACTAACTCTAGCCCCTGAGGCTATTGCGAACAGAAAATTGACTTTCTGTGTTAGTTCCTTTAGAGTACAATCCTCATTGTTTAGGTTTGAAGCATAGTGAAAATAAAAGAGAATGAGTCTACATCTACGGACCATTCTGTCTCTATCGGCTTTCGCCTGGATAGAGCATCTGCCGTTACAGTGCGGAACCCTTGAAGGTGAACTGCTTCATAAATGCTATCTTCTCTTACTTGCCAGGCAGAAGATGGCTAACATCACCTGGTTAATGTGAGGTGAACTTGAGCCTTGTCGATTTAGACATATTACTATCACCTCGTTGTTGAGAGCCAGTCTGATGTGGACTGTTCTGCGAGGGGATAGTCTCCTTAACGTCAGGAGGACTGTCATAGCCTCCAAGATGTTGATGTGAAAGTTTTTTCAGCTGGAATGATCAATTTCTTCCCCTATCATTTCAAGCACATGGCCTCCCCATTGTTTCAGGGAGGCTTCCGTGTGTATCACCACTGATGTTTGTGGTGGTTGCAAGAGAATTGTCTGTGCTAGGCTTTTATTTGTTGACAACGGCCTTAATGGCATGCACAATCAGATCGGTGCCAACCTTGTTGATCTTTTCGAGAGTTTGATGCGTATCTTCTCCAGACTCCTGGCGCATCCTTTGGCTGTGCTTCTAGCACCGGGTCTGTCACTACTTCTAACCTGAGAGACACCAGTACTCTTTCCTGTTGTCATTTTTAAATCCTCTTGTGTTGGATTAGTCTCTTGACAGATGCCGCTATTTCTCTCCTCTTCTTTAATAGAATGGAGAGGTGGTGTGACTGCAAGTTCCCATGGATTCCTAACCAGTGAAACTTGTGAGCTGGAGAAAGCCGAAACTTCTAGCGATTGATCTTGAGGCTCAGGTGTTCCAGGAACTGGATCACCTTTCCGGCCGCTTGCAGACAAGTAGTCTTGCATGCTGCCCGCACCCGTCAATCGTCCAGGTATGCTATTACCTGTACTCCTTCGGAGTGTAGGTGCTGGACGATCGTGTTGGTTAGCTTTGTGGATACCTTTGGGGCTATGTTTAGTCCAAAGGGCATGGCTGTGAAGACAAATTTTGTCTTCTGTAGCCTGAATCCTAGGCAGGAGGAGAGGGGGTGACTGACTGGTAGGTGCCATTAAGCATCTGCCAGGTCTATTGAGACTGTATACTTCCCTTTTTGGTAGAAGGGTACTTATGTAATATACAAATACATTTACAAACCTATAACCCAATGGATCATAGGGGAGATGGAGTGTGAATGTCAAGTCATAACAGGAAGCGAAAGTAAGACCAAGCTAAATCATTGCATAGGTAACATTTTGTATATAACGTCAACACAATACAAGCATCCCGTGAGAAACAGCTGACCTCTTGGTCTCTGCACGGAACCAGATGGCTTCCGGTAGTAATCTTGTGTAATCATATTTGTAATAAATGCTGAGATAACTCATACAATGTTATCTACGAAAACCTATATTTTTGTCAGTTCTATTAATCTTGTCATACGGAATGGTCATCCAACCAAACCATCCATACTCCAGTGATGGAGCTAATAATAAACTGTTTAAAGTTAACTTAACTAGACTTATTCAGAAGAAGTAACCTACAAGTCCAACAAATCTATATCATATTCAAGAGACATGAGAGAACACTAATGTGTGTTTATAACAGTACCACACCAACACTTATGTGTTGCACTGTAAGCATCCGGAACTTGTTGTTCTCGATGCACTTGTTGAGTGGAGACAAGTCTAGAATGACTGTGTTTATCCGAGTCTTTCTTGGGAACACGAAACAGGTTTCCCTGGAATTTTGATGGACTTCAAAATTGGGGTGGAATTTTGTCCCATATCCAACCAACTCCATTCGTAATTTGGCTGTGGACCCAGGGATTGAAGGTCCAATGATCCCGAAAGTGGAAAAATCTGCCTCCTACATGGAACTTCTTATTGTTTAGAGGTTCCTGTTGACATGTTTCCGTGACCGCGTCCCCCTCCACCTTTGGGGGATTTCCGGAGAATCCTCTTTTTATGCCCTTACCTTTGTAGGGCTGAAAGGTGGTCGAGTGCCTTTCAAAGCCTGGATTAAACACAGGTGGCTTGCTACCAGCTGATGAGAGTCCATCTGGAAGGTGGTTTACGGCTGGGTTACCATTTGAGGCACCATGGTCATGGTCACGGTTGGAAATTGTGCAGTTCTAATTACGATTTCTTCTTTGAGGACATTCCCCATTTTTGGAGCAAGTTCCTATTCTCTGTGGTAGCTTTGGTAATGACATCTTGGACCGCTTCCTGTGGGAAAGGGTTTACGCCACAGATACATGATGAAATCCGTTTTCTGGGTTCGTGTTTCACCATTGTTGCAGCAAACACGTGCTCTCTATTGGTCCTTTTTTGACCTGAGAAAAGCCTACAAATCTATCACAAGGGTGTTGCGCTATTAAAGGCTTGCACACATTTCTAAGCAGTTCTGATGAGACAGGGTGGCAGCAAGACTATCTTTCGTCTTCTGTCCCCTTCTCAAAGGATGGTTTGGCAACTTTGGAAGATTCTCATTAAACTGCTGGCCTGCTATCTCCGGATATAACTTCGAGACGGAGAAGGTTAGATGTACCTCTTTCCACTTCTCCTCACAGGTGGGCATAGCTAGAGATAATGGTTAGCATTTTTTTAGGATCGGCCAGGGTTTGCCTTCTTCGACTGCTCTCAAGACATAGTCTAGGGCTTACTCCGAAAAGGGGGAAGGCTCAGGAGGAAGGGGCAATAAAGGTTGGATGTTTCTTGCTCAATGCTGAAACTTTGGAGTTAGCATATCCGGCCCCTTTCTGGGTCTTGGTAAGGATGGTTTGTGCCTTGTCATATTCGAGGACAATGAATTCCTTCGGTATAGTCTCCTCGCGGGATGTAGGTTCATCTTGCAGTCTCACGTAGCAATCTGGGTACGCTGAACACTGGGCAAGAATTGAAGCTCATCAAGGGATTGGATCCCAACTTCTTGGAGATATAAAGCTTCCCATTCAACATGGGCATGTGTTCCGCCTACCACCAGGGATTAGTTTGGAGCAGTGAGGGAGGTCTGATATTTTAAGGGGCTTCGCGGAGCACCTGGAAGCGCCAGGGAGTTTCCTTCTCTGTACTTCTCTCTTCATCTCTTTGAGATCTTGCTTATTCTCCTCTTGTTCCTTCCGGAATGGTATCAGCATCTGCTGGATCGACTCTAGGAGCTTTTCGCTCCTGCCGACCCGTCTAGGCAGGTAGGGAGCTGGGGCTGAAAAGGTTGACGGCATAGGTTGATATGCCGGAACAATGAGCTGAGGAACCTCAGTCACCGTTGAAACGGATCCTTCTTCCTTCATTGGTGGTTGAACCACTCCTTATTCAGGGCCTTCTTGCAATAGGTCCTGTCCAGTGTCAATGGACGCCTCTGACATCCGATCTTGGTGGATGTCAAAGCCTTGCAGTGCCTGTTGATATCCGTGTCCACTGTCCGTTGTATAGAGGGAGGCTGGACCTGTGCCTGAGGCACAAACGTATTCGATTGAGCCTTAGGGACCAGTAGGCACTTCAAGAATTTGTTAGGTAGGTAAAGTCCCGGATAGTTCTTCTGGAAGCTTCATACTCACCTTTCGTGTGTTTCCCTTGCTGTATCCCTTGACTCCGTAGTGTCAGGGATATCTTATACAAAGCCATTGGTCAGCAAGGTCAAGCAATTGGAGCGACCCTTTGGGTCCCAGAACATCAGGGATCCAGATACTATGCAGCAGGGGCATAAAACCTGTACATCGTATGCCCACAAAAGTTCTTACTCTTGCGGTTGCAGAACACAACTGTACACTTCCCCGTTGGCTCCTCCTGTAAGGGAGAAAAGGGTGAATGAGTACTAGGTTGTTTATATCATTGACATATGTGCTTGAAATACGGGTCCCAGTACCTCAGGGATCCAGATACGAAGCAGCAGGGGACATGAGACCTGTACATCGCAGGCCCACAAAATTGTTTCTCTTGTAGTTGCAGAACACAACTGTACCCTTCACCATTGGCTCCTCCAGTAGTGGAGAAAAAGGCGTGAAATGAGTACTCAGTTGTTTATATCACTGATATAATTACACATGCTTGAAATAGTATAATTTACTATCATTTATGATAGCTTAGGATAATAAGCTATAAAAGAAGTAGGAGAGATATATATTTGTGTTTCTTCTCCAGGTAATTGCTGTGACCTCCTACAATATTAATATTTTTAATTTCCTTATCAGGGAAAATACAGAGCGGAATAACTCTCATACGTAGAGCTGGAGTCAGTGAATACTAACACAAACTCCTCCACTTGTAGAATATTAATACTGAATGGTAAGCATTGGTGAAGGAATACTTTACCTCAACATTTCTAATCGGTCTCAACAATGGACTGTGAGAGGATACAAAGAATATGTTGAAAATTTCATACTACTGTATCATCATATGCAGTAGTTTTCTAACTGCTGTATCGTTATACTGCAGGAATATTGGCTACTGTATGGTCTTATACTGTAGTTTTACCGGTATGCTACCGGGTTAGGCTAGTACCTGGCAGCACTAGCTGACAGGGAGAGAGAAAGAATGGAAAGATCTACCGTATTATTATAGTTTAGTAAAATAATTAGGACTGTAGGGACTATTGTCTCTACTACCTTCTTCCCAGAATGAGAATTCAAATGGAAGGGGAGGAATACATTGATTCTAGCTTCCATCCAGCCACAATTTCTGTTGCGAGCTGTACTGCCGGTTACAGGGTTTGTGGATGGGAGTGCAAGAGAGGACTGAAGAATACTCAAAAGTGTAATGGGTTTCCCACCGGCAGCCGTCAGGGCTGGCTCAACCTTTCTCGAAGCATAGCTTCCATTAGGGAGATAGTTGAAGCGGCAACCTAACCGCCTTTGTAGGAGCCCGGTCGGTAACCCAGTCAGCCCGGCAAGCGGGGTGATTGTAGAATACCGGCCACAGGAATCGTGATGGCTACTAAAGGGCAGAAGGGGAAGGGAAAGGGTCTTATATTTTACAGAGAAAGGTGGCGCCAGGTATGCCTCCTACTTTCGGCTGTAAATCAAGAAAGCATAGTGATTCCCTAGCCTGAGACATTGCCGGATATGACACTTGTCTCCAGTCCACAAGGGAGAAAGGTGGCGGCAATTATGCTACCCACTTTCGGTTGTGGATTAGGGAAGCCGAACTTCCTATGTCGACAACAATGTAACCGGCAGGGGAATGACTATTCCCCTATCTGTAGTGTTGTCGGCAATAAGACAGAATACCATGAGTTACTGTCGTATTTCAAAGCCGGCATACTCGCCGGCAAAGAAGATGGACAGAAAACACTATCCAAGTCAAGCCGGAGTACACTACTCAATGGCGATGACGGAAGATGGGGTTGTCGCTTGGGCTGGCGGCACTCAGGGGGAAGGAAGGGTTTATCCTCATTTCTCTAAAAGAGAAGCGTATCGAATTATGTTAGTAATTCTAGGAGATATCTATATCTCCGACGGAATTAATAAAAAAGATACAAGAGGTTAAACGAGGGATAACATTATTGAAGTATACTAAAATAGTTAGGCTAGCCTAACCCGAGTCAGGATCTCGGCTACGCTAGTACCACTGAGGCCCTATCGTATACGATAGAAACGTTTATTCGGAAGAGGAAATATTACATATGTAAAGCTTATCTTCACTAGTATAATTTTGCCTACCTAGCTAGAATTTCTTTGTGGCTAAATACCGGAAACGTCGTACTACTAACTAAATAAAGCATTTATGGCGTACGACAGAAGTCTTAAAATGGCCGCCTCCGGGGATGGCAGTGCTATGCTTAACACACCTATATTATGTTAATTTAACTATGAGAAGGGAGCCAAAAATTATAGACAGGATGAAGATGCTGGAGATTGCATGACAATATTCCTTGAAAACAGTAATGACACCGAGAACAACGTGGGAAAGCACCGTGCTTAAATGGCTACATTAAAAGGAATGATACGCCGTAGTAGTACTGGGAGGGGATCCACCGGGTAACCTTGATAACGGCTCCCCTTCATTTCGCCACTCTTCCCCCTCAAAGTGTAAAATCTAGTCGGGGTGTAGATTGTCATGTGTCATATCGAGAAATACGTCCCAAGATTTATGCGATATCCTTAAAAGTTATATTGAGGATACTCGCGCCGGGAGTTAGAATTCTGGAGACCTATGGTTAATTCTCTAGGAGTATCAGTGTAGCCAAATATCCCTTAGAAAGCTGCCTGAAGGAACCTTCCATCCTGACGACATGGCTGAGCCCAAAAATAATGATATTCACTTGTTTTATTAAATGCCTCTATGACGAGCCGAGAGAGGCTGTCACTAAGAAGGCAGGATGAAAGCAACTGAGTAACTTTATTAGAGAACATGGGTTTATATATACATAAAGTCCAGGCAAAAAGGACATAAAAACATAACAGGCAATTTCATGTTCAACCAACAACCGGTTCTGTTAACAGATAAAGGTGAGAAAACCAGATTTGTTTATTAAGGTCCCTATTAGTGCGAGGGGAGAGCGAAGACACAATGCATAATATATACTAAAAAAAAGAAATATTTTTACTATGTATGATCATGTGACACACAGTTGGTACATGGCTCCCCCCCTAGAAATAACATAGAGTACATGTTAAATAGGACGCCCTAATCTAGTGAGGTGAACTGTAGGCTGGTCATCTGGCAGGAGATAAGCATGTTTTAGACGAACAATGGAAACCAAATCTTCTTCGCCACGAAAGTTTAGTAGGAATGCTTTCGGACTGCGTCAGATCACAAGGAAAGGGCCCGTGTAAGGGGGCATTAGCAGTGGCTTGCTAGTGTCGTTGCGTAGGAAGACGTGCATTGCGGAGTGCAAGTCTGTCAGTATGTGATGCTTTGCTGGGGGTTTGTAAGTCTGGCGGCATGGAGTAAATTTTCCCACGACGTGACGTATGTGCTGGAGATCGTCAGAGGAGTTTGCAGAAGGACAAAATTCGGCAAGGATGACCAACGTGTCGCCATACACCATTTCAGCTGTCGAGACGTCGAGGGCGTCTTTAGGAGTGGTCCTTAGTCCCAGGAGGACCCAGGGAAGCTGAGTAAACCAGTTGGAATCCTTGTAGCGGGACATCAAAGCTGCTATGAGGGTACGATGAAAACGTTCAATCATTCCATTGGCAGCGGGGTTGTAGGCAGTTGTCTGATGTAGGGTGATGCCCAGGAGATTCGCTAATGATGTCCACAATTGAGAGGTGAAAGTGGAACCCCTGTCAGAAGTAATATGTTCAGGAATATTAAATCTTGCAATCCATCCTAAGAGTAAGGCAGAGGTACATGAGGTTGACGTTGCAGTTTCCATGGGAATTGCTTCAGGCCAACGAGTGGAGCAGTTAATGACGGTAGAAAGGAAACGATGTCCTTTTGATGTGGGTCGGGGGCCTACAACGTCGACATGAATGTAGGAGAAACTACACTGAGGTTAAGGAAAGGTGCCAACTCCTGAATCCGTGTGTCGATGTACTTTGGAGGTTTGGCGCGGACCCAGTCCCTAGCATCCTCAGAAATACCGTGCCAAATTATCATCGTTTTCAGCAGCTGTGCAGTAGAACTGCAGGAGGGATGTGAAAGGCCGTGAATGAAATCAAACACCTGTCAGCGCATGGGAGCAGGAATCCAAGGTCACGGTCTACCAGTACTGACATCACAGAGGAGGGTGGTGTTGTAGTCGTCGAGGGTGGTGTCTTCCCAACGGATGGATGTGCAGGATGTCCTACATGCCTGACACTCTGGATCCTGTTGTTCAGCTTCAGCCAAAGCATTGTAATCAAATCCCAGTAGCTTCAGCCAAGGCATTGTAATCCAATCCCAGTTGAACGGCAGCCAACGTGTTTCTTGACAGGGCATCGGCAATGGGATTGATTTTTACGGGACGTGTTGAAAGGTGCAATTGTATTCATCCACGACGGAGAGATGTCGGCGTTGACGGGCGGACCAGACTGTCGAGTGAAGGCGTACACCAGAGGCATGTGGTCTGTGCGATTGACGAAGGGTATGCCTTCTAAGAAATGGAGAAAGTGATGTAAAGCCATGTGCATTGTCAGCAATTCGTGATCAAAGGTGGAATAACCCTATTCTGATTTAGACAGTTTTCTGTTGAAGAAAGCCAATGGGGGCAGGCGAGCCGTTGACCACCTCTTCAAGCACTGCACCAATAGCGAAGTTGCTGTCATCAGTGGAGAGCAGAGGGGTATGTGGGATAGGAAAAGTGAGCGCATCAGTGTTTGATATGGCCTTCTTTGCATTGCAGAAGGCCGCTTCTTGAGGGGGACCCCACTTCAGGTCCGTTGGCTTACCCTTGAGGGAGGCATAGAGGGGAGCAAGAGTGGCGACAAATGGCTGGTAGAAAATGGTGATAATAGTTGATCATGCCCAAGAATTCCAGCAGAGCTTAGAGGGTTGAGGGCGTGGGGAAGTTCTAAAAGGTTGCTGCCTTCTCAGAGAGGGGATGGACTATTTCAGGAGTGATGCTGTGCCCTAAGAACGACACTTTGTTGGCGCCATAGGTACACTTGTCCTACCGGACTACAAGGCCGTTTTGTTGGAAGCGGTCGAGCACTATGCGCAGGTGACGGAGGTGTTCCTCTTTTGAGGAAGAGAACACAAGTATGTCGTCCACATAATATACACAGAAAGGGAGGTCCCCTAAGATGCCATCCATGAGACGTTGAAAAGTGGAACCCGCATTACGGAGGCCAAAACTGGATTAATTTAAGGTTTATGTACCAAAGGGAGTGGTGATGGTAGTCTTGGGGATGTCTTCTGGGTTCAAAGGCACCAGATAATACCCCTTCAGGAGGTCGAGCGTGGAGAAAATCTTCGCTTTGTACAGATAGGAGGTCACGTCGGCGATGTTTGGGAGGGGTTAGTGATCCGGTTCTCTTTGCAGGTTCAGACACCTGCAATCCCCGCACGGATGGAGGGAGCCATCTTTCTTCAGAACGATGTGTAAGGGTGACGACCATTGGGCTGAAGGCCTTTTTAACAAAGGCCCTTTTCCTACATTTCGACGAACATCTGTTTGGCGGCAGCCAATCGATCCGGTACCAGGCGTCTGAATTTTGCGAAGACTGGGGGTCCTGTAGTCTTGATATGGTGATAAAACCATGCTTGGCAGGAGCCGTGGGCGTTTGGTGAAGTGCTGGACAGTAAAATTCCGCGTGCGACGTGAGGAGGTGGGCGTAGGCATCCGTGGGTGCGCTGATGTGGAGAGCGAGGTTGGAGGGGACAGGTTATAGAGATGTCGACAAGTATGAGTCCGCGTTGGCCAATCGTCGGTCGGCGACATCGACCAGAAGGAGGAAATGAGAGAGGAAATCCGCACCGAGGAATGGCAATGTGACGTCAGCAACGAGAAACTTCCAATTACATTTATTGTTTCCAAACAATAATGTGAGGTTCTCGTAACCGTTGGTGGGTATTGCAGATGCGTTGGCAGCTACCAGGCGAACATCGGCAGACGTAGACAGACTATAAAGTGTCCTGAAGAGTTATCTTGGCAAAAGAGAACGACAAGCACCTGTGTCTACCATATAATCGCACGCCCATTCCTGCATCATGTTAAAAGAAAAGATTATAAACACAAGAGGCCACCGCCACTAGCGATGGCCTACTTACACGATTTTTGGCCAATGACAATCCTTGGCACATTTCTTCGCACCTCCCCCATATATGTGGTGGTAGTAGAAAAACTGCGGCGATGGGCGACAGAAAGCTGCTGTAGAAGTCATTGTTTGGGGCGCGAGCGAGTGGTGGGTGATGGTTGGCTTTGTCGCCGCTCCAGCACGTCACTGAGTAGGCGTGTATGTCCTATGGAATTCACGTCAGCTTCGTTTGACGTTGAATAGGCGTCCTCTTTGTCAGGAGTGGAGGCATTGATGGTGGTCTTGAAGGTCATGAAGTGGCTGTTCATAAGGGCATCAGCTTTGGTCATCGAGTCCTTTATGGGTAAACTATCGACATCGGGTATGGCAGCGTGTACAGGTTCGGGTAAACGGCATATCCAAATGGCACGAAGTAGCTTCATGTCACGAGGAGAGCCGTCTGCGACAGGTTGCAGTCGAGCGATACTGGTCATTTCCCTGAAGGCGAGCGAAGCAAGCCCTTTGGTCCCTCAACGGTTGTTGAGAGAGCTGAAAAAGCTTTGCTATACGGGCGGCTGACGACGGAGAGTGCTGCTGTAGAAGGTATGTTTTGAGGGCATCATACGTTATTGGGGTGTCTCCTTGTTCACAAAGCTAGTTGGATATTGCCGGGAAGGTGCCTTCGGATATCACCACAAGAACATAATCTTCTTTGATGGTTGATTAAGTCACGCCTTGCTGCGGAACTGGACTTCTGCTTGCTGAAACCAAGCAAACGCCTCTCGGCTGGCGAACAACGAAAGTTTCAATGGGGCGGCGCCAACTTTATTATTCTTTCGATGTTACCACAATGATGCAAAACAAAATCTTTATAAAAGTGTTCAGTTTCTTGCACCTGATTTGGTATTCAAGTCAGGTGATTCTAGTTTTGTTAAAATGCTACTCCCAAGTAAAATGTGTATAATCATCGTTGGTTAAAAACTTTGATGTTTGGCTGACAATTTGCTATGTAGGCTAGAATACAATTGATGATGTAATAATGACATAATCTATGTTTTTAACATACAAACGAACAAACGCGAGCTCAGTCTGAACAGTCATTATAGAGAGTTATGAAGTCGAGCTGAGTCAAATTTAATTTTGATTTTTAAACCCCTTCTAGACAAAGCGCCGCTTAGATTTATATATCAAACAAAACCTTAGACTTCCCTCTTTTTTGAGTGAAAGTACTTAAATTTAACAACTTTCTGGGGGAGCTATTGTATAGAATTGCCAACATTTTCTTCTTTAGTCATTATTCTCTGTGATGCATTCTAAATCCACGAAAACTTGCACATCATATGGGAATCTTCTTCCCCTGAAATATTTATTTTTTTGGGCTTAGGCCATGTCGTGCTGATGGAAGTTCCTTCATTAGTAGCTTCATAAGTTATATGTGACTACAGTGATATATTCCAGAGAATTTACCGAAGGTACCCAGAATTCTAACTCCTGGAGCGAGTATCCCTTAAATTTCTCCAAGGGATATCGCGTAAGGACGTATCTTCACACATCTCATAGCTATTTACACCCCGAATAGCCTTTCACTATATCTGGGATATTTCCTCTGTTATTTAATTCTTTCTGAATTTTTTGGTTCAATATGGGAGGAGGTCATAGCAAATGGCTGAAAGGAAACACATGTAGGTGTCTTTCCTACATTATAGCTTACCCTATCCAAGCTAAATATAATAATTTATGTTATGTTGAAATCTGAAGATTCCACAGAAAACTCATTTGCTTTTCTTTTCTTTACAGGAGGAACATCCCGGGTGCAGGAACAACTTTTGTAGGGTCCGCAGCAAGGACTTCTACGGACATGGCGTGTGTAGGTCTCACTCCCGCTGTTCTATCACCAAAGGGGCTCTCAAGTACTCGGACTCAGAGGTATGTACCGTGTGTGAGAAATTGGTAAAGGAGGCTTTTGATGAACAAAAGTCTACGGAGTCTAGGGATGCAGCTAGGGCTACGCTGCGTAAATGGGTAAGAGGTTTTCAGAAGAACACCTTGGGCCCATACCTTCCTAATGTTAGGATGAGGGACTGTCTCTTCCCCCAGACGAAACCTCCAATCCCCTTGGTGCAGATTCAGGTTCAGAAGCCTAGAGAACCTGATGTTGCGGATATTTTGGAGAGTATCTACCTGGACGACAATATGTCTATCGTTTCCAAGGAGACCGAGAAGAATCTCCTCGTGGAAGAGTTGGAACAGGAGGCAGTTGTTCCTCCTACTAGCGATGTGGAGAACGTTGAAGCGGTTTCGGTTTCTTCAGTGGCTGTGGCTGAACCAGCACCCTCAACCTCTTCGCAACCGCCTCCATTGGAGGCAATTACGAACACTCTTCAATCCCTGATTTCCATGGTACACGACTTACAGAAGAAGTCTACCGAGAAAGAAACTACTTTCCGGTCGGAGACCGAGCAGTTAGTTTCTTCGCGTTTAACCCCGAAGAAGCTAAATGTTAAGGACCTTCCTGTGTTCTCTGACGTTAACCCGTGGAGATATGCGGAGCACATGCCTATGTCAGCAGGCAAGATTTTCCTCTCGGAGAAACTGGGTACCGTACCAGTAGAGGAAATTGAGTTCTGGCCCAGAAGAGCATCCTACCCGGATTGTTATGTCTGGCTCAGAACTGAACCGACATCAAAAGAAGAGACAGAGCCCAAGGAAGTAATTGTCCTTGAGCTCGCTAAGGCTCAAGCGATGCTTACATATAAATTAAAAGAGAGGGCATTCATTAGCTCAAAGGTGCCGGCCTTAAGCAAGAAACATCCATTGTTTATTGCTGACCCTCAACGTGCTTTTCCCTTTATGGATAAAGGGTTTAAAGCAGCCCTGAAGGCCGTAAGGGCAGGAAAACCCTGTCCCACGCTAGAAGAAAGCAAGCCTTTCTCCCTTGCTTTCCCTTCAGATGATGAAGACTGGAGGGACGTGCATGTTACCTTCTCAGTCGGGAAGCTGGAGGTCGATATCGCTGGACGTCAGTTCAATGAGGACCTCCCAAAGCTGTCAGAGATTCTCTTGAAGAGAGATCACGAGACTAAGGAACGCTTGGTTGCGTCCATGTCTCTACAAACAGGGCTAGAAACGATGGCTAGCATTCCTGATACTCCAGATATGTACATGGTCTTTGCCAAGGCTCACTTGGCTACAGTGACTAAAGACCTGTACAACTTTATCAGAGCCCGGACGGCTTGTAGGTAGTTCGTGTTTGCTTCCACTTCTGTAAAACACGAACCTAGGAAGCTGATAGCTTCTAATATCTGGTGAAAAGACCTCTTTCCTAGTGATGTGGTCAAGGAGGTCGTAGATAAGGTTGCTTCAGAGAACAGGAATCTCCTCTCCAAATGGGGCTTGTCTTCGAAGAGAAAATCTTCCGCTGAAGGGGGTTCCCAGCCGAAGAACAAGTCAAAGCGGCCTCGTTTGCCCTCTCGGCCAAGACAGCAACAGCTTCCCGGGGCCATGGTGTCCCAGACAGTGGCACAACCCACCACCACCTTTCATCTGGTACCCCAAACACTGGCGTCACAGTCACCAGTCTTCACCCCAGCTTATGAAAGGCAGTCGGCTTCCTCTAAGCCAAAGTCTCGAGGCTCCTTTCGGGGCTCCTCTAGACGCCCCTTCAGAGGAAGAGGCAACACAGGTGGTCGTGGCAAAGGAGGTAAATCCTCCAACCAGCACTCAAAATGAGATGCTGCCGGTAGGAGGGAGACTTCTACACTTTCAGGATCGGTGGACCTTCGATCCTTGGGCCCACACCCTGATCAAGATGAGACTGGGGTGGGGTTGGAACTCAACTCCACCAAGCTTTCCTCATTTCTTCCAACCCTTAACCCCAGTTTCGGAAGAATATGTTCAGGAATTACTAGACAAGAAAGTAATACGGAAAGCAAAGTCCATCAAATTTCAAGGAAGGCTATTCTGTGTTCCGAAGAAGGATTCGGAAAAGCTCAGAGTCATTCTGGACTTATCTCCACTCAACAAGTTCATTGTAAATTACAAGGTCAGAATGCTGACGCTTCAGCACATAAGGACCCTTCTGCCCAAAAGGGCATACACAGTGTCCATAGACATGACGTGTAAATCTGCCCTAGCTAGACCAATTCTATATGCCTTCCAAGTGGACTTTTCCAGCGAAATCTTCAACAAGATTCCGAAAGCCTGCGTAAAACTTCGGCCTGCAGACCGTCCAAAACCTATTTCATGGTCTTTGGATAAGGTTCTTCATCTGGCCTCGACCTTGAACAATGAAGATTGCTCGGTGAAAGACTCGACTCAGAAAGTGATATTTTTATTTGCACTAGCCTCAGGAGTCAGAGTTAGCAAAATGGTGGCCCTCTCGAGGGATGATGGCCACATTCAGTTTACACCGAATGGAGAACTGAATCTCTTTCCGGATCCAACGTTTCTCGCCAAGAATGAGCTACCCACTAAGAGATGGGGTCCCTGGAGAATCTGCTCTCTGAAGGAAGAAGCATCCCTCTGCCCAGTGGAATGCCTAAAGGTCTATCTTCGTAGAACTTCAGACTTTAAGGGAGGTCAGCTTTTTAGGGGAGAGACTTCTGGTTCGACGTTATCTTTGAAACAGATAAGGGCGAAAATCACTTACTTTATTCGCAGAGCGGATCCTGATAGTACACCCGCAGGTCATGATCCGAGAAAGGTTGCCTCGTCTCTAAACTTCTTTGAGACCATGTCGTTTGATAACCTGCGTGCTTATACTGGTTGGAAGTCTTCCAGAATATTTTTTAGGCACTATATGAAGCAATTACAAGAAATCAAATTTCATGTGGTGGCTGCAGGCAGTGTAATAAAGCCTGCAGCTTGATTTCTGCGAAGGTCAGTGCACTAATTGGGACTGTTAGTGAAGGGTGTACATGATAGACTTAGGTATATCATGATATTTTAGTGTTGATACATTATGAACTGTCTTACCTAGTTAAGTGACCTTAAGCATAATATTTTGACATTAGTGCCACCATATTTATGCATAATGTTTTTTAGTAATAACATATATAATGAAATTTCCTAATTTCATGGAGTGGCAATGTTTCTCTTTCAGATGAAATTTATTTATTTTGTTATTACTGTTATGCTTGTTATGTCTATGTTAGCATAAATATATTATTTAATCATAACTTCTGTGTTTCTTGTAAATAAACTATAGAAGGAATCTTTGCGTCTCTTTCGCCTTAAGATTATTAGATTATATTCAGAGCATCCCTGATCCTCTTCTGGACCTTGTGGGACAAAATCTCCCTTACCATGCAAACAGGTAAGTTTGGTTGTGCTATGTTTGTTTACTGTATTATGATTCCTACGTGAACATAAACTTGTCTACCTGATCCAGACCTGGGAGGTACAGTAGTCTATTCAGCGCTTTAGTACAAATTACACTTTACGTATATACGACACGATATACTTCTGCTTGCTAATTGTTCCTTGAACTCAAAATTCTTGGGTTTTTTCCTAGAGTCGATACAGACTTTTCCCTGTAGGGGGCAGGAAGATCTGGCATATGGTATGTTCAGTTGGTTGATGTATTACGGTAACATCAAGTGTCTTTGGTCTTTATGACAGATTAGGAAATAGTCAATTCGAGATAACGGCACTATTAAATCCACAGATACATTAATGCACTGGTAAACTTCCATCAGCACGACATGGCCTAAGCCCAAAAAACAGATTTTGAGCGAAGTGAATAATCTATTTTTGGGTGAAAGAGCCATGTCGTCCTGATGGACCCACCCTCCTTTGGTAAAAGGATGTTAATCCCTCCCTTTGGTACTGTATCTGTAATACTTATAAAGCTACGGAGAATGGTTTGGTGGCGCCGTGCGGTGGCGATTGGCCGAACTATTTACAGTACATTAGGAGAGTCGAGTTGTTTACCTCTTAACGACTCTCCTATTTTTCTTGCCACTTTCCCTCTCGAAGTGAAAGGCTATTCGGGGTGTAAATAGCTATGAGATGTGTCAAGATACGTCCTTACGCGATATCCCTTGGAGAAATTTAAGGGATACTCGTCCAGGAGTTAGAATTCTGGGTACCTTCGGTAAATTCTCTGGGATATATCGCTGTAGTCACATATAATTTAGGAAGTTACTAATGAAGGAACTTCCATCAGGACGACATGGCTCTTACAACCAAAAATAGATTTTTCACTTCGCTCAAAATCCGTTTACTCTTATGTTCTCATTTTTGAAGTCGGAAGTATCTGCTCCCATTTGTGCATTCGTGCATAGCTTGTTGGTCATTAACGACTTTATATTTCCTGTGCACAAGCCCTCCTCCATATTCTCTCTACCAATGGAATTACACCTGTTTGTTCATTTGTAAGTAGCTTCTCTTCCTTCCTTCCCTTACCATATGACGAAGTTTACCCTATTTGGGAATGAACTGTATGTATGCATAAGTGTGACATAGGCAGTTCTATGACACATCCCGTTTTCTTCCGAAAACTCTTTAGTTCCTTTGTAGTTGTGTTAAGCGAGCCATACATGCAGATAATTGACCGTACAGTTTGTCCTTAATGACTGTAGTTACCCTCCAATACTGTGAGAAATCAAGGCCGTCACTCGAGACGGTCTTGGACAAATGCCCACACCCTACGGACTAGTCTGCTTAGTTGAAGAGGATTGGACATCTTGATAGGCCAACTTGGTTATGTTTTTAGTACTTGTTAACTAAATTTGGTACGATACCGGGTATCAAGTACAATTGGTAGCCTACATCTAATTTTGAAAATGTCAAATTCTGGTACTTTTTACTTTCTTTACTTTTTACATGATATAAATCTATGAAATCTGACTTGAAATAGTCATATGAAGGAATGTGATTGGCATTCTCTGTCATCCTCTACGGGGTGGTTGATTTTTCCGCTACAGTGTTAATGTACTTATTTCTTTTGAAGTCATTGTAGCATTAACTTTTCTGTTTATCCCCATCATTCCGAGAGTCCAGGTGTCTCCTGAGAGGAATAGACTTAATGGATTTTTAGACCATTCTGGAGTTTATCTCATGCTGAAACACTACTGTATTTCTAATTAGACGTAGTTGTTTTCGCGTTAATTTATAGAAATTTGAAAATTGTTGCTTTATATAGGCAGAGAGAAAACGTGAGAGAGATATACATAAGTTAATAGAATTATCAGTAGCTACTTAATTTATCCTCTATCCATATTTTACACCTTCGTCTTTTCCCATGAAGAAACTTCATAAAACCTAATAAGAATATTATTTTTTTTTCCTTTTGTTTCAGTACCTGTGTATTATCAGAATACTAGATACTATTGCACGAATAAGGCAGAATACTGTGTGGTTTTAAAGATAAAATATACTGTGAAAAAGGAGATGAAATATAAGGAAATCATAACTTGGTGAATGAAAATGTGAGGGGAAAACCTAAAATAAAGAGCAATGAAATGCATAATATTACAAACTTGTGAAATGTAATGAGTTTATCTTAATAATATGAAAAGTGCTCCAACCAAGGGTCGAAGTAAGGAATACTGTACGTGACAAACTAGGTGAATCAACCCCATCAGCATGCTAGATCATGCCCACACACGCACAAGACGGGCAGGCCACTGCCAATCATGACGGGATTGGTCTGTCTGGTCAAACATGCTGATAGAAGGAGAGGATAGGCTAGTCGTGCCGGGTTTGTCTTGTTTACCTCCCATACACATTAAGGATTGGCGCAATCGTGATCAAATCTGCGTGCCAATCCTCTGCGTGTAGGCCTGCTTTACTTGTTGGGTGTGCGTTATGGAGTCCAACATAACAACGTGTGATAGCATCTATGGGTATTTCGATTCTATAGCCAAGGTTCACTTTGATCATCCTGGTGCTCCAGGTGTAGTGAATAATTTTCAAAAAAATCATTGTGTTATTCCTCAAAGGTTAAAGTGTCCCAAGTGCAATTCTGGTAAGGATTTATTTGTGATTTAATTTTAGTTTGTGACCTGGAGTGGGGGTCCAACGGGGCTTGCCCGTGGTTAGTCAATATTCATGTTGCATAGATTTGTATGTAATCTGTTTATTAACCTACCTTGCACATCCAATAAAAACATTACCTTATAGTTCATGCTAATTGTCATTTTCACTACTATTTTCTCATGAACTTGCATAACTTATCAAAGTTTAAGTATCATAGGTTAAGCTAATAAACAACGGTTTCCTTTTATGTACTAACGTTGCTAACTTATAAAATCTTAGGATAGGCAATCGAATTTGCTTACAAGATAACTAAGAAGACTAAGCACTAAAAAAAATATAACTTATTGAATTTTAAACATGGCACTTAACCTAGTAACATACGTTAGTTTTGTACTAGGATACCCTAAATCTAGTTATCGTGCTAAGCTAACGGGTAGGACTATTGCAAGATTGCTATCAAGCTTACTGCACTTTTAACTTATATTTGCATTTTGATATAAGCAGTAAAGACTTACGCCTTGGTTTAAACCATAGAAGGCCTTGGCCTTTATTACAAAATTTTCTTTGTAATTGTCAGGTTATACAAAAATTCAGTGGTCACTAGGTTGTGCTGGAGAGGTGTCTAGAGAAATTTTATCAATCCTAGAGTAGCACAGTTTGAAAGGGTTACAGTGCACAAAGGACACAGATTCTATCAAAAAAAGGAATTGCAGTTCATTGGCATAAGTTGTAAATTTTCATTTTAATCTTGACTTATGTAATTAAACATCCACATTAAATTTTATATCGTTGCAAGATTCAAATAATAAGTTCTTACATAAGTGTACACTTATCACTTCCTTCTTTTCTTGAACACAATTGCCCGGTCACTCATTGTTCAATTTTAAAAGGCAATTCTTTTTGCTGATGCGTTTGACAGTGAACAGAGTAATGAGAAAGTCTACCTTCCTCATCACTGTTTTTCCTGAGTCAGAGCTAACTAATTTAGGTTTTGGGTCCTTTGAAATTAAAACTCTTATAATGGACTTTGATGCTCATGGAGGTGTAGACCCCAAAGCTGGTATTCCTTTTTTTTATAAAGATCGCTGATCTTGTACCTCCTAAGTTATATTATTTTCCGCAAGATAGCAATAGTTTTCTTGGTGCTAATATAGAATGCTATCTACCGCCGATTTTGCTATCTACCACCCCTTTCTGACTATAGTATGATACCTACCATCAGTCCCTAAGGATATGATCTACTTGCTAATCCGCCTCTAATAAGGAGGATCACTATCAACTTGATAATCCACCTCTTATAAGGAGGATAATTACCGACTTTTCACCATATCTAATCCATCTCTTCTAAGGCAAATTAGTACTAGAATAAGGATACGGTCTATTTGCTAATCCGCCTCTAATAAGGAAGATTATTACTGACTTTTCACCATATTTAACCCTGGATAGGTACGCTCCTCGGACACCCCTTTAAGGGTATACTCGGTCGCGTGCGACCCCGACGCAAAAAAAAATTCTTGAAAAATCTGTTTTTGAAGTAACCTCCTTTTTTTTTTTTGCCAAAAAAAAGTTCAATGAATGCTTAAAATTACTGTAAAGATAAATAATACTCATCTGCTGGAAATCTATTTATTATAAATATTTTAAAAGATTGAGTAGAAAAATAAAAAGACCTTACATAAAAATTCATAAAAAAAAATTTATACATATATACACAAATCCTTTTATGAATTGATTCTTGAATGTTTAGGACACATCTTGATGTATTTTGGATGAAGTCGGACCCATGGAAGTGAAGATCTGAAATGAGAAAAAAAGGGTAACTTTTTTTGGCCAAAAAAATTTGTCCAAATTTCATGAATTTTTTTGGGTACCCAAATGAAATAGGAAGTGGCTAATTTTTTTAGGGAATAAACATATGTTATCCTAAAATAGAAATATGTAAAAAAATCTTCATTATTTTGTAAATTACATTTATATCAGGGGCCATATCTAAAGGTCATTTTTTGAGTACTTAGAAATTTCGTAAAAAATACATATATTTAATATATAATATGATATTTATGCAGGTAAAAATATACCAAATATCACATATTCTATAGGGAACAAGAATATATATAGATAGGGCAACTTACGCTTCGGATATGTCCACAAAATGGCCGCCAACCACACTGACTCACATTCCCTAATCTGTCACCTGAAATGCAGGAAGGGTATGTCAATTTCAAGGTGTTATTTACTAATCTAATTATTCTTGGATATGCATAAAAATTGTATGGTGGATTGCTGGATGATTGTCAATTATTTCACGACTATAGAATTAGAATTCTGACCCAAAAAAATTTTTTGAAGGGAAATAAAATCGAAAAAAAAATGTAAAACAACATAATATTTTAGCTAAAAAAATTTGATGATATTCAATCAAAAAAGAAGTAAACAAAATTTTCCGACAAATAAACATCTAAATGAATCATTACTCTGTGATAGTTCCTTAGTACGTAGTAATTTTGAAAGAAATGATAAAAAACGAAAAAGTGGCAATCGCAGGAAAATCGAACACATACCTATATATACGCCATATCTGGCTAAAAATAAAGATAGGCATGGGTAACCAGATCATCTAGAAACACTTTACAACACTATAAAAATATAAGTTTTGCGACACTACTTGCCAATTCCTTACGGTAACATGACTAAGCAAAAAATGCAATCCAAATAAAAAGGGGCACTCGCGGAAAAATGGCCAACATTCTGATATACGGAATTTCAGAAAAAAAAATTTCAGCCACGTGCTAGGCAAACCATCAAGGCACATTTTCCGACAAATAAACATTTAAATGAATCATTACTTTGTGTTAGTTCCTTAGTACGTAGTAATTTTGAAAGAAATGGGAAAAAACGAAAAAATGGCAATCACAGGAAAATCGAACAAATATACGCCATATCTGGCTAAAAAAAAAGATAGGCATGGGTAGCCAGATCATCTAGAAACACTTTCCAACACTATAAAAATATAAGTTTTGCGACACTACTTGCCAATTCCTTACGGTAACATGACTAAACAAAAAAAGGCATAACAAATAAAAAGGGGCACTCGCGGAAAAATGGCCAACATTCTAATATACGGCATTTCAGAAAAAAAAAATTTCAGCCACGTGCTAGGCAAACCATCAAGGAACATTTTCCGACAAATAAACATGTAAATTAATCATTACTCTGTGATAGTTCCTTAGTACGTAGTAATTTTGAAAGAAATGGGAAAAAACGAAAAAATGGCAATCACAGGAAAATCGAACACATACCTATATATACGCCATATCTGGCTAAAAAATAAAGATAGGCATGGGTAGCCAGATCATCTAGAAACACTTTCCAACACTATAAAAATATAAGTTTTGCGACACTACTTGCCAATTCCTTACGGTAACATGACTAAGCAAAAAAATGCAAAACAAATAAAAAGGGGCACTCGCGGAAAAATGGCCAACATTCTAATATACGGCATCTCAGATAAAAAAAAAGACATGCACGTGTTAGCCCAACCATCAAGGCACACTTTCTAACAAATAAACATGAAAAAAAAATCAATAATATACGGCAATTCCTTACTACGTAGTAAATTTTTACAAATATTGATAAAAAACAGAAATTGGCAACCGCAGTTAAATACCCCATATACCAATAACTACGTCGTATCTGACAAAAACAAAGTCACGCATGGGTAGCCAGATCATCTAGACACACTTTCCAACACTAAAAAAGCAAAAGTTTTACGACACTATTTGGCAATATCTTACGGAAAAATGACTTGGCAAAAAAATGAAAAAAAATGAAAAAGGGGCACTCGCGGTAAAATGGTCCTCGTGGTGATGAACGACATTTTAACTAAAAAAAAAAATCATGCACATGGTAGCCAAACAATCCACCAAGACTTTCCACAACTGATAACCTATACAAGTTGCACCATTCTACGACAATTCCATAATACGTAATAACTTTGATAATTATGCAAATTACCTTAGAAGGGTAAACTCGGTCGCGCTCGACCCCGACGCGTCGGGGAAGGATACAGCTACAGCAATGCACATCTGGACACTACTAGAGCGTGTAGGCGAGACACCTACTGCAGGTCGATCACCCACAAATTCAGTCACGGGGGTGAGTCACGTGAGAAAAACCTCTTTTTTTTTGACGCTCGGGGTCGCGGACGACCCACCGTACCGTTCCAGGGTTAATTAATCCATATCTTCTAAGGCAGATTAGCTATAAAATAAGGAAATGTTAATCTTCTTTTTTATCTGTGTATAAGTAGTCCAAAATTGAACGTAGTTATTCCGTATTATTTTCAGTCTCGTAGTAGTCACACATATATCTAAAACGAAATCCACTAGCATGCCAGAGATTTGCACAAAATAATTTCCAGCGAAAATGTAGCTGTGGCGTACTTATGAGAGCACGATCTTTTTGACCAGGTTGAAGATGTGTCTCCTTGTCATAAATGTGGATCACTGATGCAATAAAAAGAGAAGAGGAACAGAAAAGGAGAATTTGTGCCAATACTGAGATGCCCAAAAAAAGGGTGCCAAACTTATCGTTCGGTTCGGAAAGGAAACAATTTTTTTCACTGTAGTGATTTGAATGGAAAGATAAACAGCAGACTGAGTTTATGTGAAACTTTGGAATTGGTTTATTATTTTCTTTACGAGACTCCAATTAACACTATCATACAATTACCTGGGAAATCACCTAATACAGTCACTGATTGGTTTAATATGAGTCGGGAAGTGTGTAGTGTGATGGTTTCATGTTAAACTAGAGGCAAAATGGTTGGCACTGAGGAAAACCCCATACAGATTGATGAGGCTGGGTTTGCTGGTCGTCGTAAGTATAACCGAGGTCGATTGTTAGCTTGCGACCATCCCCTGAACTCTGAAGATTCCGATGCTGAACCTGTTAATAAGAAGAACCATGGTGCTCGCATGGATGGACCTTTGGTTTTTGGATTGATAAATGGACTGGATTGCAGGTACTTTTACGTTGAAAGAACAGATAATTTAACGTTGATCCCTATCATACAACGTGAGTGCCAATTTGGATCTGTAATCCATTCCCATGAATGACCAGCATACATTTTCTTAAGGAATCTCTGTTATAAGCATAAAACCGTGAACCATCAACAGAATTATGTGGACCCAAATTCAGGAGCCCATATTCAGTCTATTTAGCGATCATCGTTGGATGCCAAGATTTACATACTGAAAAAGAAGAGAGAAGTATTTCATCAGCATTTACAATCCCATTTAGATCATTACTGTTGGGAAGTTCTGTGAAAAGGCGACGATGTATTTCCTGCTTTCTTGAATGACGTAAGATATGTTTACAAGCAGAAGTAGAATAAATTTTTCTATTGAATTTTTTTCATAGATTATTTTCTTTCAGTTTTGTAATGTTTGATTTTTCATTTGAAAAACTTGTAACATTGTTGTATGATGAGCTTTGAATAATGTGTAATAAAAGTTTTCCTATAAACTGCTTATAATTATACACCCAGGTTGTCCCGCCAATAAATATTATTAAATTATCATTAAAGTCCAATGAGGATAACATACTGGTGGTAAGTAATCAGTTTGATAATCCTCATCAAACAGGATGATTAACAATAACGGTAGATAACATACTTTGTGGTATTTACCATACTATAGTAGAAATTTGATGGTAGATAGCATATTATAATAGCACCGTTTTCTTTTATCTATTTTTTTTTTCGCTGAATGGAGACTTGGGTGAATATGTTTTAACCTTTTTTAGAAAAGCGTGTAAATAGGTTTGCTAAAGGTAATCATCTCTTCACTGGTTTGGAATTTGGCTTCTATAAAGACCTTGGAGAATGTTATGCCCTTCTTAAAATCACCACTGCTGTAAAGAAATCCAAGGTAATTCTTACCGTCTGCTCCACCAGAAAGTTATCAAATTTAAGTACTTCCACTAAAACGAGAGAAGTCCAAGGTTTCGTTTAATATATAAATCAAAGCGGTGCTAAGTCTAGAATTGGTTTAAAAATCAAAATCAAATTTGACCCACATGGAAAAAAAAGTCCCTTGACTTCATAACACTCTTAAATTCCTCTTCAGACTAAGCTCTCGTTTGTTTGTTTGTACGCTAAAAATATATATACTATTTCATTGCTGCATCATCAATTGTAATCTACGTAGCAAGATGTCACCCATACATCATAGTTTTAAAAAAAATAATGATTATTCACATTTTTCTTGGAACTAGCATTTTAACGAAACTAGAATCACGTGACTTGAATATCCAATCAGGTGACAGTTTTACTAAGAAACTGAACACTTTTCAAAAATTTCATCCTCTAATTTTTCATTCTTTCAAGAGCCATGGAGTCGTGTGAACCTTCAACTTCTAGTGCGGTTTCTCATTTACCATCTACTTTGACATAAATTTGTGTGGATGTTCTCCCAAGTTCTCGTCTCAATTGTTATTTAAATTATAAAGATTTTGTTTAGCATTATCGTGATAACACCGAAAGAATAATAAAGTACTGCCAAGACCACAGTGTTCTTAAAAGTGAAATTAACACTTTTTGCCCCACGTGTGGTTCTAAATGCCCACTTAATATTAACAAAAAACATTCCCCCATGACAGAAGGCATGCTGTTTTTAAAGACAAGAAGTGAAAAAAAAGGTGTAGTTTGTAAGATCCATGTTTCTTGCCTATTTTAAATTACATTTTAAAGTATTGAACTATAGGCTCCATGCATTCTTTAAGATGGCAGCTCACCTTTACACTCCAGCCAAAGTACACAAAGGGTTTTGCAAGGAGGGGTCGCAGGGAAGGCGAAGCCCCCCTCCCCCGCTAGGTAATAATAAGGCTACTAGATCAAGTGGTTTGTTTAGGTTAGCTGGTGGCCTTGTTTATAGCTAATTCTAAATGTGCCATTATTCGTATGTTAAAACAGATTCTTTAATTCATTCCCCCCAAAAAACCCTCGTTT
>NC_090744.1:48286973-48289473 GCF_036898095.1 Palaemon carinicauda | reverse complement strand
ATAAACAGTTATAAACATTTTTGGTTGTGGTCGAGATTAGTTTTAAGTTTGTAGGGTTATTTTGGTTTATTTGAACGGTGTTACAGTTATTTGAATGGTTTTTAATATTAAGTGATTGTTATAGTAAGTAAGAAATATATAGTTTTAAGGTTATGTTTTGTTTTGTTTGTCCTTTTGTCTAAGAGTCCAGTTTATGATAACGTAGGGGAAAGTATGTGTTGAGGAGACAATTGCCAGTAAGTAAGATTCAAGGGTGTGGGGGTTGTTCTGCAACATCTCGCCCACATTATTTTGGCGCCCGAACAGGGACTGCTGAGGCGGGACTGATAGCTGGACTCTTAGACGAAGGACTGATAGGATAAGATATTAGATATAAGGTTGAGGAAAAATGGAGGAGCAGTTGAGGGTTTTGAAGGAGGAATTGCGGCCGAGTAAGGAGCGTGAGTAGAAATTGTTGCAAGAGAATAAGTGGTTAAGGTGTGAGAATGAGGAGATGCATAGGAAACTGAAGGAAATTCAAGGAACTGTAGAGAGAGTGGAAGAGGGTGTTGAGATGAGGATGCGAGAGAATGAAGAACAGACGGAGAAACGAATGGAAGATATGATGGGCAAGTAATGGGGATGATGAAAACTATAATGGGTGAAGGTGCAGTCGGAGGAGTGTCCTCAGTTTCGAGTAATGGGTTGATAGTGGATGAGAAGGCTAAGGTTAGTGATAATGGGAAAGGAAGTGATAGTGATAGTAATAGTAATAGTGGTAGTGAGATTGAAGATAAGGGAATTAGGCATAGTAAGGATGAACAAAAATGTAATAGGAAGAATAAGAAAGGTAAAAGTTATGTAAAGAAAGAGAAGAAAAAGTGTCAGGATGATAGCAAGGATGATCGTGAATGGGTGAAAGTGGTAAATAAGAAAAAGGGTAAGAAGGGAATGGTTAAGGATAGGAATTTAAGTGTGGGAAGTGGATTCATTATATACAAATGAGGAAGAAGGTAACAAGGGAGTAGACAGTGATGATAGCAGTGAGAATGAACGTGATGTGTGTAAGACTGTGTTTATGAGAGAGGTACCTCGGTGTGAAAGGTTCAATGAGCATAGCAGTAGGGATGTATAAGATTTTTTTAAGGAGTATGAGAGTATTGTCAGGATAAGTATGGTGATAGTAAAAGAGTTTGGGCTAGGGAGTTAGGAGAATATTTGACTGGGTATTTGTTGACGATGTATGGAGTGATAATGAGTGTAGGGGACGTTGATTATGAAAGTGTGAAAAAGAGAATAATTGAGCAGGTAAAACGTATAAAAGGGAGTGTTAAGTATAAGCGTAAGAATGATTTTGATGAAGCACGGATGAATGCAGGAGAAGCGATATCAATGTACGTATGTAGGTTGGAAACGTTAGCTAGGAAGAAGTATGGGGACGAAGGCAAAAATGAGAATAAGGCGTTAATGAAGAAGTTTTTGGCTACTGTACCCAAGAATGTTGCCGAGTTTGTTAATTTGAAACGGAAGGAGAAAATGAGGTGGACGAAAGAAAGATTGACATGGGATGATATTTTAGAGATAGTTGAGGATTACGAGTTGGATAGATGTATGAAAGAAAGTAAATCTGTGAGTGTAAGAATTGGAATGGAAGAAAGTGTGCCAGAATTTGTTAGTTTTAGAGATGCTGTTATGAGAGGACCAATGAGGGTAGCTGATAGTGTAGTAGATATGAGTGTTAGGGCGAGTAATGTGGGAATACCTGTAAGGACAAATGAAGGGTTTAGGCAAGGGAATCAGGTTTGGAGGGATAGGAGTGTTAGTGCGCATCGAGGTATGTCAGATAGTCGGTGTCCGTAATGAAAAGTGTTATAGGTGTGGAAAGGAAGGTCATAAGAAGAATGAATGTAGATGGGCTCTAGGTGCTTGTTTTGGATGTGGTGAGGTAGGGCATAGAATTAGCGAGTGCAAGAAAGAGAAAGGGGTAAAATGTTATCGGTGTGGTATGACTGGGCACATAGCGAGTGGATGTCGGAGTAATCGTACAAATGTGATTTGCGGTAATTGTGGTAAGGATGGTCATTATGCTAGAATGTGCAAGGAGCCACGGGGGGTAAGTGTACTGAATGTGGTGCAGATGGGCATGTAGCTAGGGTATGTAGGAAGAAGGGAGTAAATCAGCCAGGATGTTCGGGAAACTAGAGTGTAAGAGGGTTCAGCTGGGTGAGTCCTCGAGTGTGTGCGAGTGAATGTGATGCATGTTCGTGAAGGTTTACTACATGAAGACGTGATGGGCGAAAGAGCTTATGACTGCATGAGTGCAAAAGTAAATTTTAATGGAATAGAGCTAGTGGTCTGATTGATACTGGTTGTGGTGTCAATTTAATGTTTAGGAATGCATACGATAAGGTAAGGGATGTTTGTGAGAATGGGATGAATAATTGGTTGGAAATGAGCAAGTATGAATCTAGTATGCATGAGAAGTTAGGGCTGGGAAATAAACAATTAGTGTTGGTTGAAT
>NC_090744.1:48266973-48271973 GCF_036898095.1 Palaemon carinicauda | reverse complement strand
TGACTAGAAAAATATTAAGTCTGAACAAAACTTAGAATAAGAAAAAAATTTTACCATCTAAAATTACATAACTTGACTTGAAGTATTATATCTGAATCAACCTTAAACCTTAGAAAATAATAATGCAATGAAAATAATACTAATGCTTGAAATAATTCTTTAATAATACAATGTTTAAGTCTGACTCTTAATGAATAATCGCTAACCGGATCAATTTTCAAACCTATCCTGCCTACACGGCTGTTTACAAAAAACGTTGTACAATGTCAACACTCACCCTAGTGCAATGAGTACAATAAACACCTTTTAGTCTTGCGTGACACACAATTTGCTGTGGGTCACAGTCACTTAGAAGTGGACACACTAGAACGCACTGAACATTTCGAATACACTGGGTTATGGGCGTGAATGAGAGAGAGAGAGAGGGGGGGGGGGGGGTTTCCAACTCAGTCTCTATGTCTGTCTGTCTCTCTGACTCTGACCCAACGTTGGGTCACCTATTTATAAATATGACGGGTTCCAGAAGGTTCCGACTTGTTTGAGAAGCGTGGGGGCCTATGCCTAAGGGCATCAAAGTTTCCAACTAGACAAGAAAATGTCAAGATATGTATCAGAAAGAGTTTCACTCAACTCGCAAATACACAGAATGCACCCGCGAGACGACTCTCCCAGCTAACTCCGCCTAACTATTGTCCCAAAAATAGAAAAAAAAAGATAACATCATCTCCCCAGCTTTTCACAAACATTCGAAAAAACATGGTAAAGAACATTTCAAAGCACATGCTCTGAAATTCTCTCTCTACATGACGCAATACATCATAAAACATGAAAGAACCTTACCTAATCCCTTGTTCCTATCTCGCATTAATCTTACAACACTTTCAAATAGACAACATAAGACTCTTTAGCGAACATAGGTGAAATAAAAAGTTAATCCTTTAAAAATAATATGTAAATTACATATTTTAACTTGAATAAAGAATATACGTAATTTACATAAGATACTTATAATCTACACGAGAGGGGCTCATTTTACGGACTGGGCATCATCTCTCCAATGCATAAATGAAAACAATTTCTGAAATATAAAAAAAAAAAATAATCTACGATATTTACTCTACACTAGACTAGCTTCGAATGTATGTGTATATATATATATATATATATATATATATATATATATATATATATATATATATATATATATATATATATATACATACATATGTGTGTGTGTGTGCGTATGAATAGTATGTAATAATGAACCTGATACTATTGTGAAAGTGTAGTCTTTTTTATTGTAACATTAAATGCTGGAGAATAATTTTCCTCACAAAACTATTCTCAATAATTACTTTGAAGATCGTTCCATTAAACATTCCATATAGTCTTCGAAACAGAAATAGCTCAGAAAGAATTTCTTCTTGCAACGAAGTTGTTTCTGAGGCAATAGATTTTACATTTACTTTGGTACGGCAAAAATATTGTTTCTACTTCGTTCATCAAAGTTAGGCTGAAAAAAAAACAAAAAAAAAAACATGATTTTTTTTCTAATCATTTATATATTTTTATCATTTTTTTATCCAAATTATTTAGTGTAAAATTGAGGATATATTAGGTTACATGATATCAGGGTATATTTTGGCCCTTTCTATCTCTTAGAAATATCTACTTTCAAGGATTCCTTTGACTGATATAATACAGCCTTCCTTTTGTAATCTTTTATCTATTTTTAAATTTCAAAATGATTATAGTTTATTATGATATATCATTTTGATAAAATAAAGACGGCAAATTAAAAGCATCAGAGATCCAAGTCATGAATACACTTAAAGCAAGCATGTGTCGATAAAATCGTTTCAATAGAGAAGAACAAAGATCATAGATCGCAGCTCCACGTTAATGGGACGTTAGATTCGGACGAGACCAATCGTACAGGAGCCATGAATTCAAAAACTCCAATTTGTGGGAATACAATGGAAATTTTAGATGGAATTTATGAGCAGTACTTGCGTTTCATAGCAGCCATTAGGCTTAGTTAGGGGATAGGCCTACTAATGAGGATAGAATGAGGATGTTAATGCCAAGTCCTGTGTTCATCTTTACTGTAGCATCACATTAACGAACTCCAATAATTGGAAACTCTTTCATTATTATTATTATTATTAATCAATATGTTTGATAACAATAATAATAATAATAATAATAATAATAATAATAATAATAATAATAATAATAATAATAATAAATAGAACTGATACTCACATTGAGCCTCGGACAAACTCAGCGAACATAATTACTCCAGAAGCTCTTACTTAAACACACTACACAAAGGAGACAGACCTGACGAAGATAATAATCATATTTAAGCGGTATTACCATTGGAAACCAGACGATTTTTCTCCTGAAAGGATTATACGTTCCCCGGAGAAGCGCCTTCGTTGTGTCATTGATTCTTAGTGGTAATTAACCTTGACCCGTTTCTTAATTGGATGGAAGTTGTGACAGAATTGTTGCTGACTTTGGAATTCTGACTTTATTTTTCCATGTATTTAAGTTAAAGCCATAAGGATTTTTGGTGAATGAATATCAAGTAGTCCTGCATCATGTTGGGTTTTTTGTTCCCAATGTTTGTGCAAAAAAAAAAAAAAAAAAAAAAAAAAAAAAAATTAATTTCCTGCTCTCCAAATCTATTTTAGAGAAAAAGCAACAATAAATCATAAAATTCGAAAAAATGAATATCATCAGTTAATAAATATTATCAAAATAAAGAGTCATATTAATTATAATATTCATATTAATATATTGATAATATCACTATTGATAGTAATATTGAATTATTTGTGATTTTTATCACCCAAGCTTAATCAACTATAGAATTAACAGTTTCAATAACTATATTTTATTAGCAAGATGTTTGAAACAAATGAAAAATCCCATTTAAGCCAAATTCTCCAATTCCTTAACATTTTGTATATTATTATTATTATTATTATTATTATTATTATTATTATTATTATTATTATCATTTCAAGTTAAGTTAAAACTGTAGTTGGAAAAGTAAGATGATATAAGACCAGGGGCTCCAACAAGGAAAAATAGCCCAGTGAGGAAAGGCAACAGGGAAATAATTAAACTACAAGAGAAGAATAAACAATCAGAAAAAAGATATTTCACGGACAGTAAAACATTTAATTTAGACCCTTTACATGTAAACTATGAAAACTTCAAGAACATAAAAGGAAGAGAAATAGCATGAAACAGCATACCCAAGTGTACCCTCAAGGGGGGGAACTCTAATCCAAGAAAGTAGAAGGTCAAGTTACAGAGGATATGGCATTACCAAAGGTGAGTGTCCTTCTCCTAGAAGAGCGGCTTTCCATAGTTAGTGTCTCTTCTACCCTTACCAAGAGGAAAGTAGCCAGAGAACAATTACGTTGCAGTAGTTAACCCCTTGAGCAAAGAAAAATTGTTTAGTAATCTGAGTCTTTTTGGTGTATGAAAATAGAGGAGAATATGGTAAGAAGGAATAGGCCAGGCTATTAGGTGTATGTGTAGGCAAAAACAAAATGAGCTGTAACCAGAGAGGGATCCAATGTAATACTGTCTGGCCAATCAAATTACTCAATAAATCTCTAACGGTAGCATCTCAATGGGTGACTGGGGCCCTGGGCAACATACTGTGTAATACTTGTTTTCTTAGCAACAAAATATCGAGAGATGGAATTCTTATCGAAAGGCTTTTTGCAAATTTCCTTTGCTATCAAAGTTTTTTTCTTTTTTTCTTTTTTGCTTCAGCTTTTTCCATTTCTATTTTGGGGTTGATTTTTCTAGCTAGCCTTCTCCATCTTGCCCTGTCCTCTACACTTTTTTCTCTTAAGCCCTTTTCCTTCAGGTCATCCGGTAATTTATCTTTCCCCTTGAACTTTGACTTTCCCCTCCTTTTTGTGCCCTCAGCTTAAATTTTTCTAACTTTTACTTACGTGTTCATATTCTCTCCTCATTAAATGACCAAACAATTCCAGTCTTCTTTCCTGAGCTTTCTTTGAAATAACTAATATATTCACAGGCTCCGTGATCAATCAATTCCGGATCTTATCTTTTATTTTGTGACATCTCACATCCATTTCAGCATTTTCATCTCGACCACTTCAATTTTTCGTTCTTGCTCTTTCTTTATTGACCAAGTCTCTGCCCCTGGTGCATGACTTGTCTAACAACGGTTTTATAAAACTTTTTGGTAATGAATCTGTACTATTTCAATAAACCTATAACAAAATAACAATTAAAATATCAAATATTTAAATGTATTTAATCTCTTGTTATATGTTTAGCTATGTTACATATCAAACTACAAAATATATTTTTGAGTTTCTGCGGTTCGATTTATTCTATGCATTAGGAGTGCAAACTACAACCGGAATATTCGATTCACTAAAGAGAGAAGATATATCTGTCTTGGAAACTCAAACATCAACGACGAACGTAGCTGGAACCTTTTAGAATTTAAAAGGTCTCGAATAAGGAGTAAAACTGTAAATAGGATACGACGAACACTAAAAGAGATTACATTCGAAGCCTTCATAAAGTTAGTCAATGTGATGCCAGTATCATAGTTCTTTATTTGAAGCGGTTATACAAACACAACTCTGAATTCGTCCACAGAATATTCCAATGAAGACTTCACTTTCTTATCACTTCCTTGCTGTAATAAAAAAGAAAATTTTCTAAGAGATAGCTTCAAGCTTTAATTAAAAAATGTAAGACCTATTGTGGTTTTTACACATTCGTTAGTTACTCATATGCTTTCATAGAAAATCTAAGACTACAAAGAAAAAACTTAGTCAAGTTCTCTCCACTACCTAACAATTTCAAAGTAAAAAAAAATGAGATCCTATTATATAATATTCCACAATAGTGGCTTCTTTTTAAAATAAAAAAGGATTCATAGTTACCATTTTGGTATATCATTTTCATTTACAGTGAGAATTAGATGACCA
>NC_090744.1:48256973-48264473 GCF_036898095.1 Palaemon carinicauda | reverse complement strand
CGGCATAATTTCAGAACACAAACCTTCACCAGCATTATCAACAATTACCACAACACTTTCACTGGTAACTATTAAAGATTTTAGTTGTCACTAGCCGTTATCCAACAAATTCCGTCAGCTTTCTTGCCTCTCCCCTAATATAACTCCAACTAACATAATGTAATCATATTTACACCTTCTCTAGGGTGCCTTGCCCCGAGGCTAAACATTAATCCCGTAGCCACTTGACCTTCGGTGACAGCCATGGGTTTTCCATGAATGATTTAAATTTCTATATTTGGTGATAACTGGGATCTTTTTTTTCTTTGCCCATAAATTGCTGGCTGATCTGGGAGACGCTTAAAAATTAGAGGGGATCAAACCCAATGCGCTACCTTTCCATATCTGCCGATAGGAAATTGGGGTTCATTAAGAGACAACAATAAAGAGCAGCACCTATACTAAGAATTAAATCCATAAATTAAACTTTGGAATCTTGCATTAATTTGTTCACTTCGATTCATCACTTTGTTTAAATTGTCAATTGCCTTAACCTAATTCAAAATTCAGCGTAGGATGGTGTGAGTGCTGAGATGTTAAAGGAAGGAACTCTAACTGCACTTGAATAATTAGTAAAATTGTTTGATATATGGTTTATGTTGTCAATGGTACCCTTGGACTAGGGATGGGTGTGTGTGTGTGTGTGTGTGTGTGTGTGCGTGTGTGTGTGTGTATTGTTTTGCAATACAAAGGTAAGGTTGACTGTGGTAATTCAAGGTGTATTAGTTTGTTGAGTGCGGTTTGAAAAGTGTATGGGTGTGCTAATTGATGGGATTATGGATAAAACAGAGGATGAAAACTTAGAAGTACATGGTGGCTTTAGAAGAGGTAGGGGATGAATGAATCAGATTTTTAGTTAGGCAGATATGCAAGATACAGTATATTTAGTAAAAGGCAATGAGGTGTATAATGTATTTATGCGTCTGGAGAAAGATTATATTAGAGTTGATAGAGAGGCGATGAGGAATGTCACGAGGTTACATAAAAATAGTGGAAGGTTCTTGCAAGGAGTGAAGATTTTATAAAATGCAGTAAAGCGTGTGTTAGGATAGGAAATGAAGTGATAGTGGGGCTGTGGGTAAGAGTAAGGTTTTGAGATGCACGAGAAGTGACGGTGGTCCTAAGTTGAATGTAATATTGAATGGGGAGTTACTCTAGGAAGTAGATCAGTTTAAGTGCTTTGGTTCTATTATTGCTGCAAATGGTGAAGTGGAAGCAGATTTATGTTGGAAAGTGAATGTAGGATGTAAACAGTTATAGGCAGTGGAGGGAGTGGTAAAGAATAGATGGTTAGGAATAAATGTAAAGAGACATCTGTACAAGAAAGGGAGTGTATCAACTGTGATGTATGGATCACAGTTGTGGAGATCAAAGTGACACTAAGATGGAAATTAAATGCATTCGAGATGAAGTGTCTAAAGGGGTATAGTTTTTGAATCTTGATTGCATAGGGTTAGAAATGACGTAGTAGGGGTGAAAACGGATTTTAGAAATTATTTAGCAGCTGGAGTGGATATAAATGTGTTGAGGCGGTTTGGCCATATTGCTGAAGAAGGGGATGAATGCATGTGTTAATGGGAAAAGTACAAGAGGAAGGCCGAGAGTTGGGTAGATGGATGAAGTGAAGAAAACCCTACATGACAGGGGGATAAATGTGAAAGAAGCAAAAGAGAGTGCTAAATATAAAAATGATTGGCGATCAATTGTGACGCAGTTCCGGTAGGCCAAGTTGCTTCGTCTGGTCGCCTTGGTGACCGCTGCGGTAGTACCATTATGAGGTTCAGCTTGTGAAGCTTTATTTTTGGTGGATAACCTGGGAGGGTGGGCTGTGGCACCCTAGCAGTACCAACCAAATTCGACTGAATCCCTAGTCAGGCTGGGAGGACCAAAGAGATAAAAAGTCCCCCTTTTTCTCTTTTTTATGTTGGCTACATCTGATTATTTTTGGAGCCATCCATGGTCATCAAATTCTCACAATCAATGAAAATGATATACTGAAATGGTAACTGAATAATTTTTAAATCTGAAAAAGGAGTCAGTATTGTGCAATACTATTTACAAGGATTTCTATTGTTTTTTATTACTTTGAAATCGTTAGGTAGTGGAGAGAACTTGACTAAGTTTTTTTCTTTCTAGTCTTAGATTTTCTATGAAAGCATATGAGTAACTAACGAATGTGTAAAAACCACAATAGGTCTCATATTTTTTTATTAAAACTTCAAGCTATATCTTACAAAATAGAATATTTAGCACAACAAGTAAGTGAAAAGAAAGTGAAGTCTTCAATTGAATATTCTGTGGATGAATTCAGTGTTGTATTTGTATAACCGCTTCAAATAAAAAACTCTAATACTGTCATCACATTGACTAAATTTATGAAAGCTTCAAAGGTAAACTTTGTTAGTGTTCATTGTACCCTATTTACAAATTCATTCCTTATTCAAGACTTTTTAAACTCTAAAAAGTTCCAGCTACGTTCGTCGTTGATGTTTGACATCACAAGACAGATATATCTTCTCTTTTTAGTGTATCGAATATTCCGATTATAGTCTGCAATCAGAATGCTTTGAATAAATCGAACTACAGAACCTCAAAAATATATTTAGAAGTTTGATATGTTACATAGCTAAATATATAACAGGAGATTAAATACATTTAAATATTTAATATGTTCATTGTTATTTTGTAATAGGTTTATTGAATAAGCACAACTTCAATACCATAAAGTTTTATAAAAGCGTTGTTAGACCAGCCCTGCTCTATGGGGCAGAGATTTGGTTAATAAAGAAAGAGCAAGAACGAAAAATTGACATGTCAGAGAAAATAGAAGATAAGATCCAGAATGAGTTAATCGGGGAGCCTGTGTAAATATTAGTGATTTCAAAGAAAGCTCAGGAAAGAAGTTTTACATTGTTTGGTCATTTCCTGAGGAGAGAAGATGAGAACTTAAGTAAAAGACTTATGAACAGGGAAGCTGATGGCAAAAGGAGGAGGGGAAAGCCAAAGTTCTAGTGGGAAGATAAATTACCGAATGCCATGACGGTAAAGGGTATAAGAGAACAAGGTGTACTGGACAGGGTAGGATGGAGAAGGCTAACTAGAAAAATACACCCCTAAATAGAAATGGGAAAATCTGAAGACGAAAAAAAAAGACAATTTTAATAGAAAAAGAAAAAAAAACAGCTTTGATAGCAAAAGAAAAAAAAGCAGCTTTAATGGCAAAAGAAAATTTGCACGAAGCTTCTTCGATAAGAATGCCATCTCCTGATATTTCGTTGATAAGTAAACAAGTATTGTAGGTAGGATATTGGCCTGGGCCCCAGCCACTTGTTGAGATACTACCGCTAGAGATTTATTGGGTGCTGTGACTGGCCAGACAGTAATACATTAGATCCCTCTCTCTGGTTACATCTCATTTTGTCTTTGACTACAGGAAAACCAAATAGTCTGGCCTATACTCCTTACCACATTCTCCTCTATCCTCATACACCTGACAACACTGAGGTTACCAAAAAATTTTCTTAGCTCATGGGGTTAACTACTGCAACGTAATTGTTCACTGGCTACTTTCCTCTTGGTAAGGGTATAGGAGACTCTCTAGCTATGGAAAGCAGCTCTTCTATGAGGAGGACATTTAGCTTGGGTAATATCATAGCCTATGTGCCATGGCCTTCCACTTTCTTGGATTAGAGTTCTCCTCCTTGAGAGTACACGTGGGTATGCTGTTTCATCTTATTTCTCTTCCTCTTATGTTTTTGAGGTTTTATTAGTTTATATGTAAAGGGTCTAACTTAATGGTTTTACTAATCGTGGAATATCTTTTTATGATTGTTAATTCTTTTCTTGTAGTTTATTTATTTCCCTGTTGCCTTTCCTCACTGGGTTATTTTTCCCTGTTGGAGCCCCTGGTCTTATATCACCTAGCTTTTCTAACTAGGGTTTTCACCTAACTTGTAATAATGATAATATAAAAATGTTACAGATTTGGAGAATTTTGCTTCAATGGGATATTTCATTTGTTTGAAACATCTTGCTAATACAATGTGGTTATTGAAACAGTTTATTCGATATAATTAGATAAGCTTAAGTGATGAAAAATACCAATAATTCAGCATCAACATCAATGGTGATATTATCAATATCAATAGTATTAATATATTAATACGAATATAAATTATTAATATAACCATTCATTCTGATAATATTCATTAAATGATAAAATTTTATTTTTGAAACTGGTTATTTGTTGTTACCTTTTATCTAAAATAGATTTGGAAAGCAGAAAATTAAATGTCTTTGCATATTCTCAATAAACATTGGAAACAAGAAAACAGAAAAGCTGCAGGACCGTTTGATATTCATTCACCAAGAATCCTTTTGGCTTTAATTGAAATACATGGAAAATGAAGTCAGAATTCCAGAGTCAGCAACAATTCTGTCCAAACTTCCGTCCAATTAAGTAAGGGGTCAAGATAAATCAACACTAGGAATCAAAGCCACAAAGAAGGCGCTTCTCCCGTGAACGTATAATTCCTTCAAGGAAAAAAATCGTCCGGTTTCCGAAGGAAATTCCGCTCATATTTGATCAATATCTTCGTCAGGTCTGTCTCCTTTGTGAAGTGTGTTTAAGTAAGAGCTTTTGGAGTAATTTTGTTTGCTGACTTTGACCGAGGCTCAATGGGAGTATTAGTCCTATTTTTTTATGCATTTATCTCTATCAATGTTACACAAGATCCAGTAAATATCATTATCACCATTATTATTATTATTATTATTATTATTATTATTATTATTATTATTATTATAAATTGATTGATAATAATAATAATAATAATAATAATAATAATAATAATAATAATAATAATAATAATAATAATAATAATGACAGGGTTTCCAATTATTGGAGTTCGTTAATGTGATACTGCAGCAAAGTCGAAAAGATGAACTCAAGACTTGGCATTAGTATCCTCATTCTATCCTCATTAGTAGGCCTATGTATTCCTGTACGATTGGTCTTGTCCGAATCTAACGTCCCATTAACGTGGAGCTGCAATATTAGCGATACAAGCTTGCTTTAGGTGTATTTATGACTTGGATCTCTGATGCTTGTAATTTGCCGTCTATATTTTATCAAAAAGAAATCTCAAAATAAACTAATATTATTTGGAAATAGAAAAAGAAATATAAGATTATAAAAGGAAGGCTGTATTATATTAGTGAGGGCATCCTTGAATATAAATAGATGTAAGACATAGGATGCACCAATATTTTTCTGCTTTTCCTTGCAAAAATAAAAAAAAAATATTTCCGGAACAAGTGATTTCCAAAATATAGCCTGATATCATGTAACCTATTATATCCTCAACTCTACACAAAATAATTTGGTTAAAAATAATACAAATATATATATATATATATATATATATATATATATATATATATATATATATATATATATATATAATTGGAACAATAAAATTACTGTCTTTCAGGATAACTTTGATGAATGAAGTAAAAAAAAAAAGTTTTTCAATACAAAAGTAAAAGATGTAAACACTGTTACCCCAGAAGCATCTTCGTTGCTATAAAAAATTCTCTCTGGGCTATTTCTTTTTCGAAGACTATATAAAATGTTTAATCAAACCATCTTCTAAAATATTATAAGGTATAGTTTTATTGAGGAAAATTATTCTCCATCATTTAATGTTGCAATAAAAAAAGAATAGACTTTGTTAGTAGGACCAGGTCCATTACTACATACTACTCCTATACACGAACTTACACACATACACATACGCACATACGCGCACTAACACACACACACACACACACACATATATATATATATATATACATATATATATATATATATGTTGATATATATATATATACATATATATATATATATATATATATGTATATATATATATATATATATACATATATATATATATATATATATGTATATATATATATATATATACATATATATATATATATAAATATATATATATATATATATATACATATATATATATATAAATATATATATATATATATATATATCTATCTATAAAAATATATACGTATATACATATATATATATATATATATATAGATGTATATATTTATTTATTTTGTCTTTGACTACAGATAAACCAAATAGTCTGGCCTATACTTTCTTACCACATTCTCCTCTATCCTCATACACCTGACAACACTGAGGTTACCAAAAAAATGTTCTTTGCTCATGGGGTTCACTACTGCAACGTAATTGTTCACTGGCTACTTTCCTCTTGGTAAGGGTAGAAGAGACTCTCTAGCTATGGAAAGCAGCTCTTCTAGGAGGAGTACATTTAGCTTTGGTAATATCATAGCCTATGTACCATGGCCTTCCACTTTCTTGGATTAGAGTTCTCCTCCTTGACAGTACACGTGGGTATGTTGTTACATCTTATTTCTCTTCCTCTTATGTTTTTGAAGTTTTATTAGTTTATATGTAAAGGGTCTAATTTAATGGTTTTACTATTCGTGAAATATCATTTTATGATTGTTAATTCTTTTCTTGTAGTTTATTTATTTCCCTGTTGCCTTTCCTCACTGGGTTATTTTTCTCTGTTGGAGCCCCTGGTCTTATATCACCTAGCTTTTCTAACTTGTAATAATAATAATATACAAAATGTTACAGATTTGGAGAATTTTGCTTAAATGGGATATTTCATTTGTTTGAAACATCTTGCTAATAAAATGTGGTTATTGAAACAGTTTATTCGATATAATTAGATAAGCTTAAGTGATGAAAAACACCAATAATTCAACATAAACATCAATAGTGATATTATCAATATCAATAGTAGTAATCTATTAATACGAATATAAATTATTGATATAACCATTCATTCTGATATTATTCATTAAATGATAAAATTTTATTTTTGAAACTGGTGATTTGTTGTTAGCTTTTATCTAATATAGATTTGTAAAGCAGAAAATTAAATGTTCTCAATAAACATTGGAAACAAGAAAACAAAAAAGCTGCAGGACCGTTTGATATTCATCCACCTAAAGTCCTTTTGGCTTTAATTGAAATACATGGAAAATGAAGTCAGAATTCCAGAGTCAGCAAGAATTCTGTCCAAACTTCCGTCCAATCAAGTAAGGGGTCAAGATAAATCAACACTAGGAATCAAAGACACAAAGAAGGCACTTCTCCCGTGAACGTATAATTCCTTCAAGGAAAAAAATCGTCCGGTTTCCGAAGGAAATTCCGCTCATATTTGATCAATATCTTCGTCAGGTCTGTCTCCTTTGTGAAGTGTGTTTAAGGAAGAGCTTTTGGAGTAATTTTGTTCGCTGACTTTGACCGAGGTTCAATGGAAGTATTAGTCCTATTTTTTTATGCATTTATCTCTATCAATGTTACACAAGATCCAGTAAATATTATTATTATTATTTTTATTA
>NC_090744.1:48236973-48246973 GCF_036898095.1 Palaemon carinicauda | reverse complement strand
AGTAAAAGATAGCCAAGTGCAGCTCCAGCAATTCGCGGTCGAAGGTAAAGTAGCCAAATTCCGCCTTGGACAGTATTTTTACAGACGGAGGCCAGTGAGACATTTAACACCTGCTTGAGTACCGCACCAAAAGCAACGTCGCTGGCATCGGTAGAGAGAAGGAGAGGCTCATGTGGCATGGGAAAAGTTAAAGCAGGAGCGGTCGATAGGGCATTCTTTGAGTTGCAAAGGGCTGCTTCAGGTCTTTTGGCTTGCCCTTGAGGGGAGTGTAGAAGGGGTAAGAATGGTGGCGATAACTGTCATGAAACGTTGATAATAATTGATCATGCCCAAAAATTATTGCAGTGCTTTGACGGTTGAAGGTATTGGGAAGTTTTGAACAGCTGCTACTTTCTCAGGGAGGGGGTTGACTCCTTCAGGAGTGATGCAGTGCCCTGAAAACAAACTTCCCTGGGGCCAAAGGTAAATTTTTCATAGTGGACTACAAAGCCATTCTGTTGTTGGCGGTCAAGCACAATGCGTCGGTGACGGAGATATTCCTCCTTAGAGGAAGTAAACAAGAGTATGTCGTCCACGTAACATACACAGAATGGAAGATCCCCTAAGAAGCCATCCATGAAGCGCTGAAAAGTGGCCCCAGCATTGTGAAGGCAAAAACAGGGGTAATTGAAGGTGTATGTACCGAAGGGGGTGATGATATCAGTCTTAAAGATATCTTCTGATTTCTTTAGAACCTGATAATACCCCTTTATGAGGTCGAGTGTCGAGAAAACCTTTGCTTTGTGCAAGTAGGAGGTCACGTTGGCAATGTTTGGAAAAGGGTTGGGGTCTGGTTCTTTCTGCATGTTCAAACTCTGTAATGCTAACGCGGATACAGGGAGCCATCCTTATTCAGGACGATGTGTAATTGTGACGACCATTTGCTGGATGTCTATTGGTAAAGGCCCATTTCTTCCATTTTGGTGAATGTTTGTTTAGAGGCTGCGAAACAATCCGGTGCCACCCTCCTAAATCTGGTGAACAATGGCGTCCCGTCGTCTTGACATGGTAATAAATACCATGTTTGGAGAGGGAACTGTTGGTGTTTGGCAAAGTTCTGGAAGGAAAACCTCTGGGTACAACATGAGTAGGTGGTTGTAAACATTTGTTGGTGCGCTGATGTGGAAAGTGAGGACGGAGGGGACGGTTGAAGAGCTATGGATGAGTAAGAATCTGTGTTGACTATATGTCGGAGTAATGTGACTGGAATTCTGCGCCATGGACTGGCAACTTGATGCTGCAACGAGAAATACAGTGTGATATTTGACCCTTTTAAACGATAATATGAGGTTCTCATAACCGTAGTTGCGTATCGCAGATCTGTTTCCAGTTACCAGGCAGACGTCGACAGATTTAGACACACAATGTCCTGTCCAGGAGAGTGGCTTTGACAGAAGAAAGCGAGAAGCAACTGTAGCCACCCAAAATCCCATGCTTACACTGGCATCATATAAAAAGAAGAGATTAGTAACAAGGGAGGCTACCTCCACTAGCGATGATCTGTTTTCACGTTCTTTATGCACTGACAAGCGTTTGAACATTTCATCCTATCAGCTCCAAATCGGGAGTAGCAGTAACATAACTGTGACCTATGGGTGTCAGTAAGTAGCTGTAGAGCTCGTAGGTTGGGGCGTGAGAGAGTGATGGGTGGTGGTTGGATTTTTTTGTCTATCCGGCATGATACCGGGTGGCAATCTGTGTCCTACCACATTCCCGTCAGCTTTGGTCGATGTTAAATAGTTGTCAGGAGTTCAAGCGTTGATGGTTTAGAAGCTGGTGAAGTGGCTGCCCATAAGGGCAACTCATTTGGTCTTCAGGTCTTTCATGGGCAAAATATCAACATCGGGTATGGCACTGCATACAGATTTGGATAAGTGTCACATCCAAAGGGCATGACGTGGGGTCACCTCATGAGGAGAGCCGTCTTTGGCAGGTTACATTCCAGCGATGCTGGTCATTGGTCTAAGGGCAAGAAGCCCTTTGGTCCTCCACCGGTTGTTGAGAGAGTTGAAAATTTTTGGTTATCCGAGAGTCTGGCAATGGCGATTACTGCTCCAAGAGGTATTTGGTTTAGGGCGTTGTACGTTATTAAGGTGTCTTTTACTTAGAAAATCCAATCGGATATTTCAGGGAAAGTTTTCTTGGAGAACGCCGCGAGAACATTTTCTGCCTTGGTTCATGACTGAGTCACGCTCCTGAAGTGAAACTGGACTTCAGCATGGTGGAACCAGGTGAACACTTCTCTATTGGTAAAGGGTGACGGTTTCGCTGAGCCGGCGTGTGCTGAAGAGGCAGGTTTGGTGGGTAGCATCTTCAAACAGTATGCCACATTAGTGAGGGGTCAAGCGAGAGGGAGCGGTCACTCTGATGGTCACCAATGTGGGAGCAAACAGTTAGGTTATACCTCATAGGCGAGGTGAATGTGTAATAAATGAAATAGTTAATTATTACATGTTTAAAACACATGACGTAATATGTCATTGTGGATGAAGATGCTAGCGTGAGATTTGCTGTAGTCATATAAAATCATAAACAGGATGTACTTTGCAGCCTCGGCAATGTAACATTTTTCTGAAACTCAACACAAATGCATAGCGTGTGAAAGATTGTGTCGTCACCGGATGCAGGTGTCTTCCGAGAAAGAATGTAAAGTTTCCATATTGTGTTTAAATGCTAAGACAACTAAGCATGCGATATCTGTGATATCGATAATTTAAGCAGTTCATATCTATACTTCACCTGAATTGGTCATCCGACCAAACCAGCTCCACTCCTGTGATGGAGATGTTTAACACTGTTGTTTTTAGAGAATAAATACTTTTTAAAGTTACTAAGATGAACATCTTAAACAACACATACTCAATGTGTGCTTATAAAAGTAGCACACTAATAAATGGTGGCAGCGATTAAACTCTACGAATCAGAGAAAGATCTTCAAGTAATTATAATAATACTCTAAGAATTAGAGGAAGATCTTCAAGAAATCAAAAATAAAGCAGTAAAAACCAGAGAAAGATCTTCAAGAAATCAACGTTAATGAATCTACAATTTTGACTAAGTAACATAGTCCATCGAAATCTACAACATTTAATGAATGTTATACATACAAACTGATGAACTGGATCTTCAATCAACATCCTAGGAAACCCAAGGACTGACGTTCAACGCTTACAAAACATATCCAGGAAGCACTACATTCAACGGAAACTCGAACGATACATCGCTAACAAACATCAAGAGAGAGAGAGGATGTGACAACATCACACAGAACCATATATAATCTAAGTACAATTTTTCAAATTCATTCCAGTTCGGGCAGTGAAGTGTAGTTATCACGAGTCGTTAGTCGATTATTACTGGGGTGAATGGTTTGCTAATCTTTTATTTTCCTTTCATTAAAGGAAACTGTGTTCAACTCCGAATTCTCATCTAGAATTTTTTCTCTCTTTGTGCTAATTCCTTTTTCTTTCAGAAATTTACAGGAAATATCTTTTTGTTCGGTTTTCTTTCAGAAATTCTCGGGAAATGTCTTGGGATTAGTAACATTGTTTTGGGGAATTTTATTATAATCTCTGTCAGTGGGTACTTATGCGTTTACGCAGTGGACGTCTGTATTCATATAGATATTTTGATAGAATTGCAAGGGGTCGAAGAGATAGGAAAAGAAATACAGCAGTCATGACGCCCCCTGTGAGCCCCACCCCTGGACCTAGTGGCGTAGGACAGACTAATCCTCTCCCAATTGTGACGCTTGTAAATGCCAGGTCTGCAATCCTTCTCTTTCAGGGTCGAGTCAATGGGTTCTTGCCTCAAAATGTGGAGTCATGGATTTCATCCGTCAATGCCCATTTAAATGCCAAACAAATCGTAGACCCTTTTGTACAATTACAAGAAGCTGAAAGTTTTATAGATTTTTCTAAAGGGGATGCAGTTACCTGGGATGATTTCAAAGTTAGGTTACGCGCGGTCTATGGGGGTGAAGAAGCCTTGGATGTAGTATAAACGTTAAGAAATACACTTAATCAAGCCACTATGAATCGGCTTAATGTTATTGAGAGAGCAGCTCAGATACCTGATAGGCTTAATGAAAATCAGGACATTTTAGGTAATTCCACTTGGGTTACTAGAGATAACATCTCCGTGAAAGATTTTTTACGATTAATGTTGCCTGAAGCTTTAGTGCAGTGTTTTGATAAAAAGTTAACGCCTGCAAGTACGGAATTGGATGTATATAAACAGATAAAAAAACACATGTCTAAGTGTCCAGATCTCGATCCCGTGTTAACTCAAGTTTTTGCAAAGAATGAAACAAAGCCACAAACAGTGAACGTAGTTAATAATAGTCAAGTAGCGGGAATGACGTGTTATAATTGCAAACGTCAAGGTCACTTAAGCGCGGACTGCAGAACGAAATTCTGCTCGATACATAACAGTTCGACTCATTCATACAATCAGTGTTACTTGCGTAGGACACAACAGAATCCCAGAAATACACAGTTAATTCCACAGTCAGTCCCATATGGAATTAAAAAGAAAAATCCTCATTTTTACAATAAGAAGAAACAACCAAATGTCAATGCAGTTCAGAGTTCGAAGCAAACAAACACTTCTTCGAATATCGCTGAGCCTGGGTCGTCAAACCAGACCTCGCAAGGTCAGACTAATTTTCAGAATGTGCAGAACAAAGCAAATACCACATAGTTAACTCCAGTGGGGAAGAGAGTGATGTTGGGTCAAGGTCATTCATGTCAACATCAATAGTATTGAATAATCAATTTAATGTTTTATCAGATAATTGTGAGGCAATAGATTTTCCTATGAAACACACGGCCGAATTAAGTAAAACAGTGCATGCTCCCGTAGATTTGCAACGAATTCATACAATAATAAGCCAAAATGAGTTACGACCAACCTTATATGCTGTAAATTTAGAGCACGAATCCTTTACGTTATTTTTTTACTCTGGTAGTCCACGTAATATCATGGATTTGAAGACACATCATTTGTTGTTTTCGAACTTTCCGATTGAAAAATCCGGAGTTAGACTCTCGGGTATAGGAAATAATGAATTAAATGTCATAGGCATAACTCATGTTCAATTCAAAGTCGGTAAACACACGTTTGCCGATACATTTGTTGTTGTACAAAACATTGATATGTATCCAGCTGTAATTATAGGATACCCATTTATGGGAAATCAAAACATTATCTTAGCCCCTGCCAAGCACGGCGTGTATATCAAAGGGAAATTCTATAAGTCTTCTAATACCTTAAAATCAGTTTTGGATAAAAAGGAGACGACAAATGTAACCGTAACGTACGTTGAAGGACCAATAACTTGTCTCACTAATAAAGAAATAATATACGCGACCCAGCAGAATTCTCGTTCACCCGTAATATCATCTTGCACGCAATCTATCGAGCCAAACGTACCTTCGAATTTAATAGTGCAAATAAAGAAAACATTACCGGGATCTGAAATATTAATCCTTTCCGACACTTTGAAAACTAACAGATTGTCTGTCACACACGCTATTTATACAGTAGGCTCACATCAACAATGTAATATTGAAGTCTGTAATCATTTATATAACACTTTAGTAATTCACAAAAATCAATATATCTTGGATGTAGAAGTTTATAAACATCGTATTCTTACCGTTGCTGAAATCAATCACTCTCAATCAGTTGCGGATGAATCCCTTTTGCAATCTATTAAAAATAAAATCAATAAAGACATTCAAGACGAAGAAATTCAGCAGAACATTTTTGGACTTTTAACTAAATATCATGATGTTTTTTCCACTACGGATGGATCCTTAGGAAAAACAGATGTGATCGAGCATCAAATAAGGTTAAAAGACAAGCAGAAAATTATCTATGTACCCTCGTACAGACTCCCTATGAAATTCCAGAATGAAATAAATGATGAAGTAGGTAAAATGCTAAAAGAAGGAGTCATTAGGAAATCAAACAGCCCTTATAATTTTCCTTTAATAGTTGTACCGAAAAAAGATCGAACATGGCGTATCTGCCTCGACTTCCGTCGTCTAAACGAGGAAACGATCCCTGATCGATTCCCAGTGCCATGTACTGACGATATTTTGTCTTTGTTAGGTCAGAATAAATATTTTACCAGTTTGGACTTACTTAAAGGCTTTCACCAGATATCATTAGCAGAAGATATTATCCCATACACAGCCTTCAGCACAGCCAGGGGACATTATGAATTTTTACGGATGCCTTTTGGTTTACGTTGTGCTCCTATAACATTTACAAGAATGATTAACATAGTGTTTGGAGACTTGTTAAGGGATATATTGCATGCCTATATGGATGATCTTGTAATCTTTTCCAACACCTTAGAAGAACATCTACATAAGTTAGAACTAGTACTACAGAGATTAAGACAACATAACTTAAGGGTAAAGATTAGTAAGTGTGAATTTTTCAAAACAGAATTAATATATTTGGGTTTCATGGTGTCAAGCCAAGGTCTTAAAGTAGTCCATGATAAGGTGTCGGCTATACGTAATTTTCCCATACCTACTAATGTCAAGGGAATATAGCAATTTCTAGGTTGTAGTGGATATTACAGGCGTTTTATACGCAACTATTCAATAATAGCCGCTCCTTTAACTGATCTTACGAAGAAGGGCATAGATTTCATATGGTCTGAGCATCATCAACAAGCGTTTAATACCTTGAAAGATGAATTGTGTAGTTCTCCTATCTTAAAATTTCCTGACTTTGGTAAGGAATTCTTCATTGCAACAGACGCCTCAGACTTAGGAGTAGGAGGGGTAATGCTTCAGCAATATGATAAACAATTTTTCCCGATAGCTTTCTATTCTCGAAAATTGAGAACTTCCGAAAGTAAGTATGCAGTAATAGACAAGGAAGGGATAGCTATTGTTAATTCACTAGTGCATTTTAAGTTCATAATTTACGGTTATCCTGTTAAGGTTCTTACTGACCATAAACCACTAACCGAGTTCTTTAAAGGCTTCAACCACAGCCATAAACGAATTCGGTGGCATTTGATCATTCAAGATTTTGGCGCAAGAATCAGGTATTTACCTGGGAAAGCAAATATCATTGCGGATGCATTATCACGCAACCCCGTGTCATCTTGTACGGAGCCTTTAGCTGAATTAATAGATATATCAACATCCATGCCTATTGTTAAAACGATATCTGAACAAGAAGATTTAGGCTGGAGCGCTGAATTATTGCAGACTGAGCAAAGAAAAGATCAGAAAATGGAAACAATTATAAATGCTTTGAAAGGCAATCAAAAGGAAAAGGGATATATAAAGTATAAGCAGCAGAATTATATAATCAAATATAATATTTTGTGTAGGACTGTGACAAGGAAAACCCGCAATACACCACATGTAACTAACGACCAGGAAAGGTGTACCAATCTCACTTATTTCCACTGTCTTAAATTGGTTGCATTCAAATCCATTACATGGACACCCGGGGTTCTCATTAATGTCACAGAAAGACAAATCATTGTTTTATTGGCATACGATGTTTAATGATATAAAAAGACACATAGCTAATTGTCTCACATGTCAGGAAAAAAAAGGGCATACGAAAACACCTGTCAGCCTAGGGGCTTATCCCGTGCCCAATCAACCCTTTGAAAGAATACGTTTAGATTTGTTAACAGGATTTTACGAGTCAGACAGAGGAAATAAGCACCTCTTAGTAATTATAGATGCTTTAACTCGATATACAGAACTAATAGCGCTTAAAACTAAAACTGCGATTGAATGCGCTAGGAAGTTTTACGAGTGTTACATTTGTAAACATGGAATTCCACACATGATAATCTCAGACTCGGGTGGTGAATTTAATAATCACTTTCTTACCTCATTGTGTGAATTCCTTAGCATAAAGAAAATAAATACCATGATATATCACCCAGAGTCGAATGGGCTAGTGGAAAGAGCAAATAGAAAAGTTTTAAATATATTAAGAGTAACACTAGGGGGATCAGACCCCAACTGGGATATTGCAATACCGGCGGCACTGAGTACTCTGAATCATTCATATCATATATCAATTAAATGTCACCGCATGAGGCATTGTATGGTACCCCAGTTAGAACGCCTTTCCATGTATTAATGCCTACAACTAATCTATCAAATCCTTTAAAAGAATGTATAAATGCAAGCAAAAGTCGATATGATATCCTTCGAAAGAATTTAGAAGAATCACAAATCATAATGAAAAGGAATCATGATAAAATAGCGAAGCCAACTAAAACATATACCGTGGGTGATAACGTGTATATACAAATCAATGTGCGTAAAGGACTCAATTATAAACTAACACCTAAGTTTGAAGGCCCATTTAACATTTTGGAAACATTAACGGCCAATAGGTTTAGAGTTCAAAACGTATCCCAACACACGGATGAGAGAATAGTACCATTGGCTCACATAAGAACTTAAAAAAAAAAAAAAAAAAAAAAAAAAAAAAAAAAAAAAAAAAAAAAAAGAGAGAAAGAAGTGATTAAAAGTTTTCTTCTTAATACAGGAGTAATTACATATATTTTTCTCGTTACAGGTTTCCAAGATGAATTTTTTGTTGTTGGGAGTGATATTGTTCGCTCAGACATTTTTCTCGTGTGGGATGAGCTCTAAAACTAAAAGTATAGATTTTAAATATGGCACTATAGTAGAAAGACAAGAAGACGTTTTTATTACATCAAGCAACGTAGTTGTAGAAGTGAATATGCAAGCAATTTTTCTTCCAGAGAATGATGTCACTAGCTCAAAAACTGCATTTCAAGGTTTTCTGTCTCATTGGATGAGTTGCATAGAAGTCATTTTCATTTGACTACAGAGAGTTTGCTTGGATCGACATTAAAAGTTGCAGAGATGCTATCTGATGACTTGAAAAATAAGACTTACGAGACAGAATCTTTGGCTAATGACCTTTTGATGTGGACTGTAGGACACGAACATAAAGAAAGACGAAATCCGTTTATTTATGCTGCATTAAACATCTTTGGGTCTATTGCAAGTTTAGGTTTAGGAATTTCCAATCGTCTTAAGATTAGTAATCAAAATAAGAAAATTGAGTTCTTGACTCATGAAGATGAATTGATTATGTCAAAACTAAGGAATCAGTTAGCTTCTATCAATCAAATTATGGATTTAGTAAATGAACATTCAAATAATATCATTCAGATTATGGAAGTACAGGATTTGTTGGCAACGTTAACGTATTATGATTCAAAGATAGATCACATACATAACAGAATTGCACTTTTCATTGAGAAATCCAAGGATTATGTAGAAGCTATCACGTTAGCAACTAAAGGTGTACTGTCGCCCCATTTGTTGCCTATAAGTTACTTAAAGTTAATTCTGGAGAACGGAAGGGATAAACTAGGCTATGTTCCTTTGTTAGGCGAACGTTGGTTAGAATTTTATTACAGCCTAATTACAGTAAGCGTTGATAATAACAAGATTAGGATTACAATTCCCTTTGATTCTTCTGATGCCTGGCAATCTTACAGGATATCACCATTTCCGACTTTCATGACGAATCACTCAAATCCAGTAATATCCAGTTTGACAGGACACGTATTGATTTCCCCAGACAAGGAAACATATACGGTCATTAAAGACTTAAATCAATTAACTCACTGTTCAGACGCAATGAATAGAAAAATATGCACAGCTGACTCATTTGAATTCCATAAAAACTTAATGGATTCATGCGAGTTAGGTATAGTGCTAGACGGTGCTCTCTCCCATACAAGTGAAAATTGTCTGGATAAGCTTTATCCCTTTGACAATAATGAGTTCAATTGCAGACTGAACAATGGCTCGTGGATACGATACGACAAGGACGGCTTCAAAGTATCATGCCCGGACGGATCCACGTCATTTGCACACATCTTTGTTGCAGCAGATGGTTGTATCGGGACTTCCCCATG
>NC_090744.1:48230673-48236473 GCF_036898095.1 Palaemon carinicauda | reverse complement strand
TGCCTTAGCCTCTGTACCATGACCTTCTACTGTTTTTTGATTAGAGGTCCCCCACTTGAGAGTACACTTGGGTATGCTATTGTATCCTATTTCTCTTCCTTTTATGTTTTTGAAGTTTTTATAGTTTATATGTAAAGGGTCTAATTTAATGTTGTTACTATTCGTGAAATGTCTTTTTTGATTGTTTATTCTTCCCTTGTAGGTTATTTATTTCCCTGTTGCCTTTCCTCACTAGGCTATTTTTCCCTGTTGGAGCCCAGGGTCTTATAGCATCTTGCTTTTCTAACTGGAGTTTTAGCCTAACTTGTAATGATAATAATTTACAAAATGTTACAGAATTGGAGAATAGTGCCTAAATGGAATATTTCACTTTTGTCAAACTTCTAATGAAATATAATTATTGAAACTGTTTATTCGATAATTAGATAAGCTTAAGTGATAAAAATCACCAATAATTGAGTGTGAATATCAATAGTGATATTATCAGTCTAATATCATTAATATATTAATGTGAATATTATTAGATGACTATTAATCCTGATAATATTCATTAAATGATGATATTTTATTTTCGAATTTGATGATTTGTTTTTACCTTTTCTCTAAAATAGGTTTTGAGAGCAGAAAATTTTATGTTTTTGCATTTTCTCAATAAACATTGGAAACAAGAAACAGAAAATGATGCAGGACCGCTTGATATGCATTCACCAAAAATCCTTTTGGCCTTAACTGAAATACATGGAAAAATCAAGTCAGAATTCCAGAGTCAGCAAAAATTCTGTCCAAACTTCCAATCAATTAAGAAACGGGTCAATATTAATTAACACTAAGAATCAAAGACATAACGAAGGCGCTTCTCCGGGGAACGCATAATCCCTTCAGGATAAAAAATCGTCCGGTTTCCAATGGAAATTCCGCCTATATATGTTCCATATCTTCATCAGGCCTGTCTCCTTTGTGCAGTGTGTTTAAGTAAGAACTTCTGGAGTAATTTTGTTCGCTGACTTCGTCCGAGGCTCAATGGGAGTATTAGTCCTATTTTTATTTATTTATCTCTATCACCATTATACAAGATCTAGTAAGTATTATTATTATTATTATTATTATTATTATCATTATTATTATTATGATGATGATGATGATGATTATTATTATTATTATTATTATTATTATTATTATTATTATTATAGTCCTGGAAAACGATTGATTGATAATAAAAATAATAATAATAATAATGATAATGATAATGATAATAATAATAATGAAAAAGTTCCCAATTATTATTATTATTATCATTATTATTATTATTATTATTATTATTATGATGATGATGATGATGATGATGATGATTATTATTATTATTATTATTATTATTATTATTTTTATTATTATTATTTTTATTATTATCATAGCCATAAAAAAACTATTGATTGGTAATAATAATAATAATAATAATAATAATAATAATAATGATAATAATAATAATAATAATAATAATAATAATGAAAGAGTTCCCAATTATTTGAGTTCGTTAATGTGATGTTACAGCAAAGACGCAAAGGTGTGCTCAGGACTTGGCATTATAGTCAATTTTTTTTTTTTTTTAGCGAGGCAGATTTGCACCGACTCGCAGCGGTGCCCTTTTAGCTCGGAAAAGTTTCCTGATCGCTGATTGGTTAGATAAGGTATTTCTATCCAATGAGCGATCAGGAAACTTTTCCGAGAAAAGGCACCGCTGCGAGTCGGTGCAAATCTGCCTCGCTAAAAAAATTGAGTATAGTATCCTCATTCTATCCTCATTAGTAGGCCTATCCCGTAACTAAGCCTAATGGCTGCTATAAAGTGAAGGTCCTGCTCATAAATCCCATCTAAAATATCCATTGCATTCCTACAAATTGAAGTTTTGAATTCATGGCTCCTGTGCAATTGGTCTTGTCCGAATCTAACGTCCCATTAACGTGATCCTTGTTCCTCTCTATCGAAAAAATCTTATCGACACAAGCTTCCTTTAGGTGTATTCATGGCTTGGATCTCTGATGCTTGTAATTTGCCGTCTTTTTTTTTTATCTAAATGATATATCATGATAAACTACAACCATTTAGAAATTTGAAAAGAAATTAATGATTATAAAACGAAGGCTTTATTATATCAGTCAAAGACATCCATGAATTTAGATTTTTCTAAGATAAAGAAAGGGGCAATTTTTTTCTGCCTCTCCATACAACAAAAAACGAAAAAAAAAGAAATCCTGATAAACTTATTTCCAAAATATACCCTGATATTATGTAACCTAATATATCATAAATTCTACACAAAATAATTTGGATAAAAATAATAAAAAAAATATACAAATTATTAAAACAATGAAAATCATGTCTTTCAGGCTAACTTTGATGAATGAAGTAAAAACAAATATTTTACAACACTAAAGTAAATGATGTAAAAACCACTGCATTGGAAGCATCTTCGTTGCAAGAGGAAATTCTCTCTTCGCTATATCTTTTTCTGAGACTAAATGAAATGTTTAATTAAACCATCTTCAAACTAATTATAGGGAATATTTTTCTTTTTAGGAAAATTATTCTCCATCATTTAATGTTGCAATAAAAAAGAATACACTTTGTTAGTAGGATCATGTCCATTATTATATACTATTCATATACTTAAAAACACACACACACACACACACACACACATATATATATATATATATATATATATATATATATATATATATATATATATACATATATATATACATATATATATATATATATATATATATATATATATATATATATATATATATATGGGGAACCGACAAAACCCCCACCCGACAAAACCCCCACCGACGAAATCCCCACTGACAAAACCCCCACCCGACATAACCCCCACCCGACAAAAGCCCCACATGACAAAAACCCCATCTGACAAAATCCCCACATGACAAAAACCCCACCCGACAAAAAATTTGCAAAGTACCTATTACCAATAAACTACTGCTTACAAAACATTTGCTATGTACCGATTACCAATAAACTACTGCTTACAGAAAACCGTTTTTATTACAAGTAAAACTGCGAAGAGACGGGAATGTTCTAGAAGATCAGCATTGAACTGTAATGGAAAAATAACAACACATTTGGGAGTATAGGCCATCATTTCAAGCAAAGATCATAATCATGAGCTAGATGAAGGATCAGTGGAAGCAGCAAAAATGCATACAACCCTCTATCAACAGGACAAGTCAACCAGGGGAAACACTAGTCGGATTTTAGCGGATTCGTTGGAGAGTATGACACAAGAGGGAAGACTTGCCATGGGAAATTTAAATGCTGCTAAAAGGTATGTTGAAAGAAAATGACAAGATGGACGCCCTAAGGATCCAAAATAGTTGAGGGACTTGGAAATTTCAGGAGAGTGGACAAGGACTCGAGGAGAAAATCCTGAGCCTTTTCTTCTTAATAATAATGGTGCTGAATCCAGCAATCGAATAATTATATTTGGTACAAAAGACGCAGTGCATCATTTAGCAAAGGCAGATGTTTATTATATGGATGGTACCTTTTCGTCGGCACCTGCATTATTTGAACATTTATTTGTTATTAGAGCCCCACTCGGTGACTCAGCAATAAACTGTGTGTATGGTTTTCTTTCCGGCAAATCACAGGAAATCTTTCTTGATTTTAGTAATGGCACAAAAGATATAGAAGAATTTCTTAATGGTGTAGCAAAAAATATAAGAATATATAAATTCTGACTTTTTATCTTTATCTCTGAACAAAAGGCTTTTAATGGTTTGTGTAATCTTATCTTTTTTTAATAAATATTTTTAAAACTGTTAATTTTGATACCTTTTGTTTTTAGTAAAGCACTTAAAATCCAACTTTTGGTTGATACAGATCATGAATATGCATACTTAAAATAGTTTAAGCTGCCGTCATGCCGAAAATTTTCATAAATAGGTAAACAAATAAAAACAATGACCGAATATAACTAAAATTTATCAAATCTAGGTTTTGTCTTGTGGGGTTTTTGTCATGTGGGGTTTTTGTCATGTGGGGGTTTTTTCGGGTGGGGGTTATGTCGGGTGGGGGTTTTGTCAGTGGGGGTTTCGTCGGTGGGAGTTTTGTCGGGTGGGGGTTTTGTCAGGCATTCAATATATATATATATATATATATATATATATATATATATATATATATATATATATATATATATATATATATATATAATTCCTGCTTTTCCTGTTTTCTTTCCCGTTCTAATCTTAGTTGTTCCTGTTCTCTTTCCCGTTCTATTCTCAGTTGTTCTTGTTCTCTTTCCGGTTCTAATCTTAGTCGTTCCTGCTTAAATTTTGCTTTTAACATTTCTTTTTCATCCATTCTTTCCTCTTCCCTCGTGGCTATCTGATGACAAAGAGCTGATGACACAGACGCCTACCTCATACACAGACGCCTACCTCATGTCTTACCAGAGCAGTGACAAAGACGCCCATCACCCACTAATGCCACCTCTCACTGACGCCCAAACCAACGAACTCTACACCCTTTTACTGAACCCTATCGGCTGCAGCTATGCTACTACTAATCCAGACTCGGGCTGCTGCAACGAAACGTACAAATGAATCTTAGTGGCCAAAAAACTTATAGGTAGGCCATTGCTTGAGTCATTCTCTATCACTCTATCACTAATCTTTTCTTTTTACAAGATGCAGGTACGAGCATGCAGTTTTTGGTAGACATTGGTACTTGCCGTTCTCTTCTACCAAAGCCACTCTCCAAAACACAATATAATCATTCCAAGTCTTTTGATATCGGCCAGGTACCTGCCAATGGATCTGTGATCCCCACCCACAGGTAAGAGACCCTCACATTATCGTTTGGGAGCACCAAATATTATTGAAAGTTTCTCGTTGTTGATGTCAAATTCCCAATAATCGGTTTGGATTTCCTCTCCCATTTCCACCTTCTGGTTGAGGCTGCTACCAGACAGTTAGTCAAGGCAGACTCATACTCATTGACACCTCTTCAACACGCTCTCATCGACCTTGCTCTCCATATCAGTGCAGCCATGGATGCCGTAAGTCGGTCGTTCTGGAAATATTCTGTTAAGAGCTTCTCCAAACTCCCATGGTTACCACCAAGCAAGGTATTTATCACCATATCCATACAAAGGGGCACCCTCTGTTTGCCAGATTTCAGCATCTGCCTAGGATCATTTGACAGCTGCTAAACCAATGTTTGCCTATCTGGAAGAAAGGGCCCTTTGCCAAAAGGACTCAAGCACGTGGTTATCACCCCTAAATATCCTCTTGAGGAAGGATGGCTCTCTGAGCCCATGTGGGGATTACAGGCATCTGAACACGTAGACAGAACTGGATCACTAACTAATCCACTTGCACAAAACGAAGGTGGTAACATCCCCATGACCACCATCACCACCCCCTTCAGGACTTATACATTCAATTACGCATGTTTTGGCTTTTTTAATGGCAGACCCACTTTTGAACACCTAATGGATTGCATCTTAGGGGACTTCCACTTCTGTGTATGTTACGTAAATGATATACTTCGTTTTTTTTTCTCCGAAGAGGAACATATCCGTCACCTACTCAGCTTTATCAATCTTCTACAACTGAATGACCTTGTAGTATGGTAAAAGAATTGTACCTTTGGCACTGCCTCATTCCAGAAGGCGTTCCTCCACTCCCCGAGTAGGTATCAGGTGTTAAAAAGTTTTCCATGCCCTCGACCTATAAAGCACTACAATTTTTTCTTGAGCATTATGGAATATTAT
>NC_090744.1:48208173-48223173 GCF_036898095.1 Palaemon carinicauda | reverse complement strand
TATATATATATATATATATATATATATATATAAATATATATATGGTTATGTTTATTAACAACCTTTTTTCTATTCCATGAAGCAACCCCTACTAACCTAAATGCTAATCATATATACATATATAAATGTATATATATTTATATATGTATATATATATATATATATATATATATATATATATATATATATATATATATATATATATATATATATATATGTATATATATATATATATATATATATATATATATATATATATATATATATATATATAAATATATATATACATATATATATATATATATATATATATATATATATATATATATATATATATATATATATATATATATATATATATATATATATATATATATGCGTAAAAATCACAGGAAAACGTGATGCTCAGATGCAGAAGAACCACAGGGAAAAGGAAAATACGAAATATACGATCAAGTCCTGACTAGTTTTGATATACATATACATATATATATATATATATATATATATATATATATATATATATATATATATATATATATATATATATATATATATAAACTTCACTATGTGGCAATTACAAGAAACAATTAGATGACAGAGACATTATTAAAGAGAGAAGGAGGACTTTCAGAAATATGAGAAGCTAAAGAGGTGCAGATATTCGTAGTGATCACCAGCTCCTCATCGCCACACTGATATTAAAACTGAAAGCACCCAACAGAAAAATGGATAAAATATATACTGTAGGTTTGATGCAATTAAACGTTTTGAAGAAGAGCCCTGTGAAACATTTGCAATTGAATGTAGAAATTGATTTGCACTCTTAGAGACATTAAGAGACGAAGAGCAGACAATTAACGAAGAATGGTGTTATATTAAGAACTTTATATCAGTCAGTTGGTAGTGAAGTTGTGGGATACGCAGTTACATAGAGAAAGCCATGCACATGAAATGATACTTAGGATACTATAAAGAGAGAGAGAGAGAGAGAGAGAGAGAGAGAGAGAGAGAGAGAGAGAGAGAGAGAGAGAGAGAGAGAGAGAATTTGATTGTTGAAAGTTTTCGAGGAAATAATGAAAATTACAAGGTAAAGAATGCTAAATATTCCAGTATGGATACTGAGGTCAAAAGAAAAGCTACGTATGACTGGAAAGAATATTTAGACAGTAAAGCAGATGATGCTGACAAAGCTATGAATTCAGGAAATGGCTCTGGTGTAAGTATTGCTTATAAAATTATTAATAAAATCTTTACGGGGGTAAAGAAAGAGAAGCATATACCCACCAAAAAGATAGATCGTGTATCACAGCAGTAGACGAAGAAAGACAACGTTGGATGGAATACTTTAGTAAGGTTTTGAATAGGAGATATGAAGGGAATAACTTGATTGAAATGCCTGAAGCTGATGAAGACCTTGATATGGCCATAAAGGAATTCAGTGTGCTTGAAGTTGAAGCTATCCTTAAAACTCTAAAAAGAAGGAAAACCTCTGGATACGATGGAATAACTGCCGAGATGATACTGGCTGAAAATGAAGTGACCCCCAGAGTAATTATAAAATTATTTTGAACAAAAAAAATGGCATAAAGAGCCAAACCTGATGAATTGGAGATAGGAGTGTTGGAAAAAAAAAAAAAAAAGGTCTGACTGATTGCAATAAATACAGAGGTATAATACTTACGTTAGTTATTATGAGAATATAAAGTATGCTTATTTTAAAGAGACTGGAGAGACATTGATGAAGAGCTGAGAAATGAACAAACAGGATTTAGAATATGTAGAAGTTCCATTGAGTAAATGTTCATTTTGAGACATGTTGTACAGCAATGTGTAGCATATGGGAAACCACTTTTGATGGCCTTTGTGGACTATGAAAAAGCATTTCAAACTGTGTACTGGCCAATTTTATGAAGACTCCAGAGTTACTGTGGAATTGCTCTTAAATATGTATATTTGATTAAGTCTGTTCGTGAGCAGAGAAATTGTAAATGGAGTCTTATCAAATGAACTTCCTGTGAACAGCGGAGAACTCCAAATGAATGTGTTGTCACGTATGATGTTTATCTTCCTCATTGATTTGTAATGCGTAGAACAGTCGGAGATGGGGGGGGGGGGAGTATTGGCCTGGATTGGTGATAGGAATTTAGCAAACCAGGAGTATGCTCTTAATGCTGTCCTTGTTAGCGAAAAACTACAGGATTTGCAATGCTTGCTTACCAGAATGCATGAAATATCACACGAGGTTGGGCTGAAGCTAAATAAAAGAAAGACAGAGATGATGAGAGCGGAGTATGTAATGGGAGATGAAATATCATTGGAAGGAGAAAGGATTAATGAGGAAGAATCATTTAAGTATTTAGGAACTATTATCGCCAATATAGGGTCTTTAGAATTTAAGTTTAGTGAAAGACTGAAAGAAGCAAATCAGACAATGGTTAGGTTAAGTAAAATTTGGAAATCAAATCCCCTGAAAATCCATATAAAAATCAGATTATATATCATTTTTATGAGCTCAGTGTTACTCCATGAACATAAGTCATGATAAGTGAATGAAACGATCTCCAATAGATTAAGTAGATTTGAGAACAAAGCCCTCAGAAGGATATTGGGAGTTAAATGGATGAAAAGGATTAGAAATGAAACTATAAGAGAGATTACTCGAGTCTATATGTGTTTAAATATTTATATACACAAATTTATTTATATATATATATATATATATATATATATATATATATATATATATATATATATATATATATATATACATATATATATACACACACACACACACACACACATATATATATATATATATATATATATATAATAAAAAAAAGATAAATATTGCATGGATCTCTGGTAACCCAAAGGAGATTATGAAAACAAAACTGCCAATATAGCTCTAAAAAGAAAAGTGTATAATGAGATGGTACTACCAGAATACACTAATGCATCGGAAACTTGAAGCCCTAATAAAGGCTTAGATTATAATCTAGTTACAACTTAAAAAGCAAGGGTAAGACTAATGAGGGGGATAACACTGAGAGACAGAAAACGAGCAACATGGGTACGAGATCATACCCAAGTAAAGGATATTTCTAACAAAATTTAAGCAAACGAAATGGACATAAAATGAATATGACAGATAATAGATGGACATTATGAATAACATAATGGTTCCCTAGAGATTGTAAAAGAAGGAGGGGAAGGAGGAAAAGAAGATTGATTAACGAAATAAGAACGTTTTCCGGTGTGGACTGGCATAGAAAGACCATAAAGAGACGAGAGAGGAAGGATCTACCTGAGGCCCTTGTTTTACTGTGGACTAGTAACGGCTTATGGTGATGATGATTATTTTATGATGGTCCAAGTGAGTGATATATATTGCTTTGAATATTCTTCTCTCCCTCTGTATGCATTTTTGTAATTTTTGTATGTCTCTCTCTCTCTCTCTCTCTCTCTCTCTCTCTCTCTCTCTCTCTCTCTCTCTCTCTCTCTTAGTGCTAACAAAATATCTGCTCAACTAACTAGCAGTCTGCTCTGAAAATTTTTTCTTCTAGTGCCGTCACCCAATCTTAATTATATCTTGATAAGGATTGTATTTAAAGGCAACTTACTCCATAGATTAATGTACACTAGCACCTACATAAAAATTAAGGGCCTAATTTTAGGTCTATCGATGTCCTTCAGGTATTAAGCTGTGAAAACAATGCATGATATTACGACAACGAAATTTTCTACTAATGTATTAGGATTTCCATTTGACTATGAATGCCCTATTAATCTGTTTTTATCTTCAGTGGCATCGAAAGGATTTAAAAAAAAAAAGAATTAAGGAACCTCATTCGATAGATATATAGAAAAGTATGATCACAAATAAAATTAAAAAGCAAAAGAAAAAGAAAGTATGTGTAATAACCTAGCAGAATCCTCAGAAACAATTCAGTCAGACAGGATATACTACTATTGTAGGGTGGATATGGAGAACCGACTGAACACCAGATAAATGTTATCTAAATTTTCTTTGAGGATTCCATATTCAAGCAATATAACTAGAAATAATACCTTTGCAGGTAATTCTTGAACTATAATGGTTAACAGAGTAAAAATGTATGTCCCTTCAATGTTTAAATCTAGATTAAATAGATATTCTTGAAGAGTGTAAAAAAATCCCTTGTATCTCTATCATACTAAGTGACATGTAAAAAGAATTGATAAGGGAATTGAAGGACAGAAAATTACACTATATATATATATATATATATATATATATATATATATATATATATATATATATATATATATTAATATATATAAATATATATATATATATATATATATATATACATATATATATACATATATTTATATATATATATATATATATATATATATATATATATATATATATATATATATATATATATATAAATATATGTATATGTATATTTATATATATATGCATACATTTCTTGGTTTGTGTGTGTATATTTATATGTATATAAATATATATATATATATATATATATATATATATATATATATATATATATATATATATATATATATTGTATATACATATATATATATATATATATATATATATACATATATATATATATATATATATATATATGTATATGTATATATATATATATATATATATATATATATATATATATATGTATATATATACTATGTATATATATATATATATATATATATATATATATATATATATATATATATATATATATATAAAAGTAGGATTATAATAATATACGTAACAGTCTTGATACATTTACGAAAAAATACAACAAAGATTAAGCTTAATAGCTACATGGAAGATAGTGCTCAAGAATAGGAAAAAAATATTTCAAATCATTAATTATATTTCAGTGCTGCAGTAATAGAAATGATCATGATGCCATGAAGGCAGAAAAAAATAAAGTAGATAATGATTTTATGAATTCCTACGCATGAAAAATATTCATATGCAACAGACTCTCTCTCTCTCTCTCTCTCTCTCTCTCTCTCTCTCTCTCTCTCTCTCTCTCTCTCTCTCTCTCTCTCTCAAGTACACGCACACAATAACTTAATAAACATATGAAAAAGAAGATGATTAAATAAAACGATATTAAACAGACTGTGAGACAGTTTACGTACATGAGCTCTTCAACTGAAATTCTGCCTCTTCGGTTTACGCTTCTCCTCTAAACGTTGAAACGTTAAAACTCCATTTATGGAGGGATACTCTGTTTCACCCCTTCATCACACCTACAACCGGCATGCTGCGGCTAGGTCTTAACAGAAAGATGGCCTGGACATGACTAGTTTATTAATGCGAGATCACAATCTTATATACATAAAATCGATGAAGATAACAATGCCATAAAGACGTTAACAATATAAAACATGCAATGACTAGCCTGAACAAGCTTTTCTATTATTAGCACGAGGAGAGAGAGAGAGAGAGAGAGAGAGAGAGAGAGAGAGAGAGAGAGAGAGAGAGAGAGAGAGAGAGCAAATGCATTACAGTGTATGAGCTTGTATAAAGTGCACGTGCATTACATGGCTGTTCCCCTAGAAGACGTATATGTGATATAGGGTGCCTTGACCGAGAGAGGTGCACTATAGGCGAGTCACCATAGAAGAGATATGCATGTTATAAACAATCAATCGAGACCTGATTTTCTTTGGGAATGAATGTTAATTAAGGAAGCATTCAGTATGCGACAGATGACAAGGAAATGGCCCGTATAAAGGAATGTCAGTGGTGGCTTGCAAGTGTCAGTGGGGATGAAGACATGTGTTGTAGTGTTTAATTCTTTTGGGATACGTTCCTACACGGGGGTCTTGTAAGTTTGGCAGCAGGAGTGAATATCACCACAATGTGATATAGGTGCTAGAGATTTCAGAGGAAGCTGCAGTTGGAAAAAATTCAGCAGGGACAACCAACGGTGGCCATAGACCATTTCAGCTTCTGAGGCATCCAGGTCATCTTTTAGAGTGGTCCTCAATCTAAGGATGGCCCAGGGAATCAGAGTAAAACTGCTTTAAGGGTGCAACGGTGTTCAATCACACCGGTGAATGCAAGGTTAAAGGCGGTTGTCTGATGTAGAGATGCCCTGGAGACTTGAAAGTGGAATGTGGTACCACTGTCATAAGTAATATGCTTAAGGATACCAAATCCCGTTATCCTCCCAGGGATTAAGGCATATGTACGTATGGTAGATGTTGCATTTTGCATGGGGATGGCTTAGGGCCAATAAGTGGAGTGGTCAACTACACTAGAGAGGTAAAGGTGTCCTTGCGATGTGGTTAGGGGACCTACTACATCAATGTGAATGTGGGGAAAACGTCGCTGAGAGTGATGAAATATGGACACTCTTGAATCTGTGTGTCAATGTACATTTGCAGTTTAGCATGAAGTACATTCGTTGACCCAGTCCTTAGCTTCATTAGTAATCCCCTGCCAAATGAACTTCATCATTAGTAGCTGTACAGTAGAGGGTCATAAGGGATGAAAAGGCCATGGATTAAATAAAAAACCTATCGGAGCATAGGAGCATGTATCCACGTCCGTGGTCTACCAGTACTATTGTCACAGAGAAGGGTGGCGGTGGGCGTTGTCAAGCATGATATCTTCCCTACAGAGGGATGTGCATGATGTCCTGTAGGCTTGGTACTCTGAATCATTTTGATAGGCTTATGCCAAGGTGTTATAATCCGATTCCAGGTGAATTGTAGCCAATGTGTTTCTTGACAGGACATCGACAACGGGACCCCTTTTACCAGGGACGTGTTGAAGAGTGCAGTTGTATTCAGCCTTAGTGGAAAGAAGTCAGCTAAAAACAGACGAACCAGTTGTTGGGCTGTAAGGTGAAAACGTGCACCAGGTTCATGTGGTTCATGTGAATGATGAAGGGTATACATTGTAAAAAGTGGCGAAAATGACGGACAGTCAAATTCACCATTAGTAATTCGTGGGTAAGGGTAGAGTAGCCGGATTTACCCTTTGACTGGTTTTTAGTGAATAAGGCCAATGGGTAGAGTGATCCATTGACCACCTGCTCAAGTACTGCAGCAATGCAATGTCACTGGCCTCAGTGGAGAGAAGGAGAGTGGCACGTGGCACGTGAAAGACTAGAGCACCAACGATTGATAGGGCATTCTTTATATTATAGAAGGCTATATCCTGAAAGGGACCCCACTTCAGGTATTTTGGCTTGCCCTTGTGCAGTGGCAGAGATGGCTGGAAAGAACTGGTATTAATAGTTTATCATGCCCAAGAATTCCTACTGTGCTTTCATGGTACCTTCTAATGGAGTGGGTGGATGCATATATGATAGATGCGGTGCCCTAAGAACTATATATTTTTTTTTTTTACCACAGGTACACTTGTCTTACCTTGTCTTACCAGACTACAGGGCTTTTCATTTGTAGACAGTAGAGAACGATGTGTAGGTGAGGAGGTGCTCCTCTTTGGGGGAAGAAAACATAAGTAAGTCATTCACATAATATATGCAAAATGTCTCCTGAGATGCCAGCCATGAGATGTTGAAAAGTGACTCCAGCTTCACAAAGGCCAAAAAAGGAGTAATTGAATGTGTATGATCTGCAAAATCTTTGATCACTCTTTGCCATACTTACTTGGGTAACTCTCATGGGTATATTCTAGCAAAATGCAGATTGTTCTGTGTCATAACACAATTCCTACACTTTCATATAAATTACTCAGTATCTGTATCTACACCTGGCCACTAGTGAAAGTCCTTACAGTAGTCTTTGATCTTACAATGCCTCGGTGATCAGCATGTATTTAAGACAAAACCTTATTCCTCAGTGAACTGTGAATTACAACCCTTGTGTTACAGTCAGTTTATTCCAAATATCCTTAGAGTGTTTACAATATTCGTCTATTCCACATAAGTCCCTATCTGTCAATAAACTCTCTATAACCTTACTGAGTATTGGATCTTTCATGGTATTGAGTGTAAAATCCTTTGCTGAAATGGGTACATCATAAACTGATTCTAATAATATACTGACGTCATACTCTTCTGGAGCTTTGACTACTGGAAATTTAGATGAAGTATCTGCATTACCCATCTATGATATTGGATGAAATTCTATATCATAATGATATGCGGGTAACTTAACTGTCCAACGTTGTAGTCTTGCTGCTACCAACGTAGGTAAACTTTATTTTGGGGCCAGTATTGCCAATAAAGGTTTATGATCTGTAAAAATTGTGAAGTTTTCCCTACCATAAAGATACATAATAAATTTCTTAACTCCATACGATAATGCTGAACCTTCTTTTTCCATTTAAGAGTAATTTCTTTCTGCCTTCTTCAATATTCTAGAAACGAATGAAATTGGTTTTTCTGTTCCATATGGCATTACTAGCCTCCTGGCTAGTACAGTGGTAACGTGTTCTCCTAGTATCTGCTTGGCAGCATATCGATCACACCTGGGACCGTGAGTTTAAGCTGTTGTTTACTGGGGAAAACACCTCTTTGGTTGAGCACCACACTGGGGCTTTGGGGTTGACCTAGCTGATATTCTGGAAAGCATCTATGCTGATGAAACTGTAACTGAAACCAGACACCTTTACCTTACCTTTACATAGGAAAATATTATGTTTGATTCGTCAAATACTTATTTAACTAGTAAATCCATTTAATATTGTTGTAGAAATGTAGGTGATGTTATTCCCTATTTGACTCTTTTAAAACGATCCTGATAATATTTTGTCAAAATTAACTCTATACCCTAATTCAATATTTAATAAAAGGGCTGTGCAATTATAGATAAATTATGAACTAAATTCCTATAAAATGTTACTAATCCTAAAAACATTTGTAATTCATTAATAATTTTCTGGTACTTTGGTTGATTGTACTGCTTTCATTTTCTTCTCAGTCTTGTAAATACCCTTGCCATTAATTACGAAACTTAAGAATTTTCATGAATCAACTTCTAATATATATTTGCTCTTATTTATGCTAATATTATGTTCCTTCAACTTCTTCAGAACTGTCTGTAATCTTTCTCTAGGTTCTCTTTTATCTTTAACGGAGTCTAAAATAGCATCTATGAAAATGAATACTCCTTCCAATCCTGTAAAAATCTGATCCATAGTTTGTTGCCATATTGCTGCACTTCTCACTTCTCCATAAGGCAATCTCTTTGGCCTATAGAAACCTGAGAATGTATTAACTGAACATAATTCTTGTGAATTCTCATCCACAGGGAGCTGTTGAAAAGCTTGTTTTAGATCCAGGAACTTTCACTTTCCAGTCTTCTGATTTCCGTTTCAACTAGACCTTTCAATGCATATGATACTGGTCTTGGAGCAAAAATTTAGGAGTGTTATCTGGTTTCAAAACTAAAACTTTCTTTGTGTCCCTTACCCTAATGACTCTGTCTTCAAATACATCTTGAAATTCTGATAGGATATTATCTACAGACACTTAATCCTTCTGTTCATCTTGCGTACCATTAAGTTTCAAAATACTTGACCAATCTAATTTTAGATATTATAATCAATCCACACATACTAAAGTTTTCCCTTAACCTTTCACTACGGTTAATGGCATTCTATTTAATCTTTGTTCTTTATACTGTACTTCTACGTTCGAAGCATCTATTACCTGAATATCAAAACCATTACAAATCTTTCAAAACTCTATTTGTATCTTCTAATAACCAATTAGGAATTGTTTTGATAGTTTTCTCAGACATAAGTGATACATCAGCTGTTGTCAAACTGAATTATATTTGGTTTACCATTTATGATCCCTTCTATCAATATACTGGACTTTTCATTGCATCTTTGTTGAAAGCATTTATGCAAAATACAACATATTTTTCTGACATATTCTGATTATCATGAAAATATTCCGTATTATTCTCTTGACCTTTAGTATCAACTGCAGTATTAATTTTCTTTGAATATTGTTTAGGAAATCCACAAGTATTTGTAAAATGTCTTATCTTTCTACGGTTCAACTATGTTTGCCCTATAGTAGGGCATTTATTTTCTCTGCATGGAAGATGATAATTTTTACTATACCTATAGCTTTCTTTATTTTACCTGTTGTTTTTGTGTATCTGTTTGATTCTGATACTTGTGAACATCAAAGTTAGGCAATTTCCTATGAAAGGGCTCTGACGTACTCTTTCTCTGATTCTCATTGTCTTTCAACTTAGAGCCTTTCAGGTTAATTTTAGAACTTTCATTCTACTGCTTGTAAAACTACATACTATATCATTTTGCCGTTTTGATGTTCCGAAAACTCTGCCTGTAATACCATTTTTTAGTGTGAAATCTTTATCTTGCAATATTTTTTTTTCTTACCTTATGTGATATGTAATGGGCAATAACTAGATCTATTATTACATTTTCTAATTTTAGAAATTTACATGAAACAGCATATTCTCAAGTCTAGTCACAAATGTTGCTAAGCTTTAATTTTCTTTCTGATACGCCTGTGCTGTAAAATGTTACATTTCCAAAAAAAAAAATATTGACCTGGAGAACAGAATATGTGGTTTGAGGCTTAATAGTAGCTTCACTTGGGCCAATTTGTAGATTATAGTGTATTAAATACTCCCTGAACCTCTCTATAAGCAAAATGAGAAAATAAAGCCTTTTTGTGCACCTTTTTATACTAGCTAATACTTCTAAATATATCTTGAAATCCTTACATAACCGCTGCCATCATGTAATGACATAACCTGGTTTGCAACAGTGCTAATGCATTCATGATGTACAATTTCAAACGGCATGTGTGAGCAAGATGTTAGGTTGTAACTGAGAGATGAAGTAAATGCAACTAAACTTTATTAAACAATCATCGATTTTATATAGAGCAACTTGGGAGGAAGAACTTCACAAGAATTCAAACATGATAAGGCATGAGCCAACAGGATAACACAGACTGATCTACTAACAGTGTAGGGAAGAGCGAAAGATAAGATTAAAAATTAAAACCAATAAAGCGGACGATCATGAATGAAACACGTGAGTTACATGGCTTCGTGCTAGAAATAACATGTATGTGAAATAGGGTGTACTGCTCTAGGAAGGTGTACTGTAGGCGGGTCATATAGCAGGTAATATGGTGGTTTTAGGCGATCAATGGAGACAGACTTCTTTGTCATAAAAGTTAATACAGAAAGACTTTGGTGTACACCTGATCACAAGGAAAGGGGGTGTGTTAGGGGGAGTTAGCGGTGGCGTGCTGGTGTCATTGCGCAGGAAAATGTATGTTAACGAGTGCATACATGCCACTATGTGTTGCTAAGCTTGGGCCTTGTAAGTTTGGCAGCATGAAGTAAACTATCACATAAAATGATGTAGGTGCTGGAGATTGTCAGAGGAGGCTGCAAACAGAAAAAACTCAGCAGAGACAACCTTTTGGTTACCATAAATCATTTATACTGCTGACACATCCAGGGCATCTTTAGGAGTGGTCTTTAGTCCCAGAAGGATCCCGGAAAGTTGTGCAAACCAGTAGGAGCCCTTACAGAGAAACATCAAAACTGCTTTGAGGGCGCAATGAAAACTTTCCAACATTCTGTTGGCAGTAGGGTTGTAGGCAGTTGTCTCATGTATGGTGATTCCCAGGAGATTTGCTAATGATATGCATTATTGAGAGGTGAAAGTGGTACCCCTGTTGGAAGAAATATGCTCAGGGATAACAAATCGCACTATCCCTCCTAACAGTGATGCAGATGTACAAGCAGTTTAAGTTTCCATGGGAATGAGTGGAACAGTGGGTGACAGTAAATAGGTGACAATATCCTTGTGATGTGGGTAGGGGATCTACTACTTTGATGTTATTATGGGGAAAACGATGCTGAGGTTAAGGAAAAGTGACAACTCCTGAATCTGTGTCAATGTACTTTTAAAGTTTGGCAAGTACAGGCATGGACCCAATCATTAGTATTGTTAGTAATGACATGCCAGATGTATCCACGGTCTGGGTCTGTCGTCCTAGAGGAGGGTGGCGTTGAAGTTAATGAGAGGGACGTCTTCACATCGAAATGATATGCAGGATGTCCTACATGCTTGGTTATTTTTGATCCTTTCATTAGGCACCTGCTGAGCGATGTAATCCAATCCCAGGGGAAAGGCAGCCAATGTGTTTCTTAACAGGGCATTAGTAACAGGATTAAATTTCCCAGGGATGTGTTGAAGGGTGCAATTGTATTCAATCACAGCACAAAGACGTTGGCATTAACGGGCAGACCAGACATGGGAATGTCGAGTGAAGACAGGCACCAAGGGAATAGGGTCTGTGCCAAAGCCATACCTTCTAAGATGTGGTGAAAGTAAAAGACAGTCAAGTGCAACGCCAGCAATTCGAGGTCAAAGGTGAAGTAACCTAATTCCCCCTTGGACAGGTTTTTCACAGAAGGAGACCAATGGGCCTAGTGAGCCATTTACCAACTGCTTGAGTACCGCACCAAAAGCGATGTTTCTGGCATTGGTAGAGAGAAGGAGAGGCTCATGTGGCATGGGAAAAGTTAGAGCAGGTGTGGTTGATAGGGCGTTCTTTGCGTTGCAGAAGGCTGCTTCTTGAAGGGGACCCTATTTCAGGTCTTTTGGCTTGGCCTTGAGGGGGTTGTAAAAGGGGGCAAGAGTGGCAGCGATAGCTGTCATGAAAGGTTGATAATAACTGATCATACCCAGAAATTCTTGCAGTGCTTTGACGGTCGAAGGTGTTGGGAAGTTTTGGAAAGCTGCTACTTTCTCAGGGAGGGGATTGACTCCTTCAGGAGTGATGTGGTGCAGAGAAAACTATACTTTCCTTGGGCCAAAGGTAAATTTTTCATACTGGACTACAAAGCTATTCTGTTGTAGGCGGTCAAGCGCGATGGTTAGGTGATGGAGATATTCCTTCTTAGAGGAAGAGAACACAAGTATGTCATCCATGTATCATACACAGAATGGAAGATCCGCTAAGATGCCATCCATGAAGTGTTGAAAAGTAGCTCCAGCATTACAAAGTAAAAAACAGGAGTAATTGAAGGTGTATGTACCTAAGGGGGTGATGATGACAGTCTGAAGGATATCTTCTGAGTTCATTAAAACCAGATAATACCCCTTCAAGAGGTCGAGTGTGGAAAAAATATTTGCTTTGGGAAAGTAGGAGGTCATGTTAACAATGTTTTGAAAGGGGCTGTGATCTTGTTCTTTCTGCATGTTCAAACACTGTAATCGCCACATGGAAACAGGGAGCCATCTTTCCTTAGGACGATGTGTAAGGGTGACGACTATGGGCTGGATGTCTATAGGTAAAGGTCCATTTCTTCCATTTCGGCAAACGTTTGTTTAGTGGCTGCGAAACAAACATTGGCGTCCCGTCATCTTGACAGGATAATAAATATCGTGTTTTTAGGGAACCGTGGGTGTTTGGCAAAGTTCTGGATGGAAGACTTCTGTGCACGACATGAGTAGGTGGGTGTAAGCATCTATTTGGGCGCTGATGTGGAGAATGAGGTTGGAGGAGACTGGGTGAGGAGCTATGGACGAGTAAGAATCTGTGTTGACTATCTGTCGGTGAGGGACATCAACTAGAATGTAGTAATGCAACGAGAAACTTAGAGTGATATTTGATGTTTCCAAACGATAATATGAGTTTCTCATAACTGTAGTTGTGTATCGCAAATCCGTTTGCAGTTACCAGGCAGACATTGGCAGATTTAGACACACTATGTCGTGTCCGGGAGAGTGGCTGTATATGTCGTAGGTTGGGGTTTGAGTGAGATATAGGTGGTGGTTGGCTTTTTTGTTGATCCGGCATGTCACCGTATGGCAATCTGTGTCCACCACATTCCTGTCAACTATGGTCGATATTGAATAGTTATCAGTAGTTCAGACGTTGATGGTTTTGAAGCTGGTGAAGTGGCTGCCCATAAGGGAATCTCATTTGGTCTTCAGGTCGTTCATGGGCAAGAAATCATCATCGGGTATGGCACCATGTACAGATTTGGATAAGCGTAACACCCAAAGTGTATGATGTAGGGTCATCTCATGAGGAGACCAATCTGTGGCAGTTATATTCCATCGATACTGGTCATTTGCCTGAGAGCGAGTGAAGCCCTTCAGTCCTCCAATGGTTGTTGAGAGAGCTGAAGAAGTTTGGTTATCTTTGAGGCATCCAATGGTGATTACTGCTCCAAGAGGTATTTTTTTTAGGGCGTTGTATGCTATTAGGGTGTCTTCTTCGCAAAGCCAAGCCGATAATTCCGGAAAGTTTCCTTGGAGAACACAGCGAGATATTGTCTGCTTTAGTTCATGACTGAGTCCCGCTCCTGAAATGGTGGAAACAGTTGAACACTTCTCCGTTGGCAAAGGGTGACAGTTTCCTTGAGGTGGCTTGTGCCGAAGAGGCAAGTTTGGTGGGCAGCATCTTCAAAATGTATGCCACATCGGTGAGGGGTTAAGCGAGAGGGATCGGTCACTCTGCTGGTCACCAATGTGCGAGTGAACAGTTAGGTTAAAACTGATAGGCGATGTGAATGCAACTAAAATTCATTAATCAATCATCAAGATTTTATACAGTGACTTACGAGCAAGAATGTCACAAAAGGTCAAACCTGATAAGGCCTGAGCTACCTTGATAATTCAGGTTGGTATATTAACAGTGCAGGGAAGATTGACTGATAACATAAACAATCAAAACCTTTACAGCCTACGAGCGTGTATGAAACACGTGGGGTACAGGCATTTTGAACTCCTACCTGGATTAGGTTAGGCCACTGAACACTATAAAATCAGCTTGCAACATCCTAGAAAAAGTTTATTTTACCCTAATTCTCGTGTTGGTAATGGCCCTTTTTGATAGTGCATGTAACAAAATTTAGTAGTTCTACACTTGATATTTCTTTATGCAAAACATTCTCTAGCTCAAGGTAAATTTTACTTAAGCACCCCAATGACCACTTGTAACACATTACACTGCAACCTGATTTCAA
>NC_090744.1:48175942-48190942 GCF_036898095.1 Palaemon carinicauda | reverse complement strand
TTTTATTTTTTATTTTTTTTTTCTTAGCAACCTCTACAGTCGAATTACGGTAGAGAATGTTGTGGTTTTCCCTAAAAGCTAACTCAGAATCACACCCGGTGTAATGGTGTGTTTTCCCCCGTCCAGAATTCCCCCTGGGGGAAATATGGCCCAGGATATATATCACCCAGGGGGAACTTTGTCCCAGGATAATATTCCCCCTTCTGGGCCAAGATTCCCCTTTGCTTAGTGGAGGTAACCATTATTTCGGACGGGGGGAAAACAGACCATTACACTGCAGTTCTTGCCAATACAAGTTTGTGACCTGGGAAGGGGGTCCGGGTGCTTGCCCCAGGCTAGGGGCTGTGACCTGGGAAAGGGGTCCAGGGGCTTGGCCCCGGCTAGGAGTTGTGACCTGGGAACTTCTAGGTTAGGTTAGGTGGGTTTTGTTAGGTCCTTTACCCTTTTGTACCTTTTTATTTTTTGTGTAAAGGATATATTTAGAATACACATGTTAATATTATCGTACCATTGTTAACGTTAGCAATGGCATTTGTAACGTTGTTAACATTGTGTAACATTGTATATATATATATATATATATATATATATATATATATATATATATATATATATATATATATATATATATATATATATATATATATATATATATATATATATATATATATATATATATATATATATTTTTAAAGATATATATATATATATATATATATATATATATATATACATATATACATATATATATATATATATATATATATATATATATATATATATATATATATATATATAGATATTCCTAATATTTTGTCAAACTTACCGTTGATTATTTAATTCATCAAAAGAGTTTCTCTATAAGGGAGGGTGGGGGAGAAATGGCCTGGGGGAGGGGAGCTATCTTAGGGCTTAAATTCCCCTTGGGAGAAATCATTCCTAGTCAGGGGGGAAAAATTTCCTGCTACAACGGAACACTTTAAAATTCAAAGGATAACGTAATGAGCTTATATAAATATTTCACTACACCAAGTGTACAATAATATTCACTGTGAAACCTTCCTATGGCATCCATGTAGCCATAATAGCAGCTATTACACTTTATTACATTGGGCTCCATAATGCTAAACCAACACGTAACAACTGCAAAGAAACAGAGGAGTCACACTAAAAAAACAGGAAGCTGTTACAGAACTACCCACATCACACTCATGTATATGAACATACCCAAATATGTTAAACTTCGTCCCATGGTAGGGGAAGCTAAGAGGAGGAGCTATGTATAAATGAATGAATAGGAGTAGTTCCATTGGTAGAAAGAAAGTGGAAGGAGGGCTTGTGTGCAAAAAGTAAAGTTTTTTTGGGCTCAAGCCATGTCCTCCTGATGGAAGTTCCTATTAGAGCCTTCCTAACTGATATATGTACTACAGTGATATTCCCAGAGAATTTTACCTTTAGGTCTCCAGAATTCTAACTCCTAGCGCGAATATCCTTAAAATTTCTCTCAAGGATATCGCATAATATCAGGGGACGTATTCTTGACACGCCACATAGCAATCTGTGCCCCGAATAGCTTTTACGCTTCGAGGGGGAAAGTGGGAAAATTAAAAGAGGAGCCGTATCAAGGTTACCCTTGTTCCCATACTACTATTAAGTATCACAACAGCGCCATATCCAAGATGGCGGACATTCATAATTCTGTAGTGATTTCGCACGGTGGTGTTCCCTGTTGATCGGACCTTTTCGATCGATTTTCAAGGATTATTATGCAATCTCTAGCTTCTTTTACCTCTGGAAAGTTGAGTATTGATTCTTTACAATGTGTGTAATTTAGCTCCAAACTCACAGTGAAATTAGAGTAATTTATTGTGATTAGGAGCTAGGCCTGTTACTGAAGGAGCCATGGGCGCTGTCGTTCGTTAGGCATGTGTCATTTAGTTAGTAGAATGACATTCCCGGTTGAAATAGCATTAATTATTTAATTATGAAAGCTATTTAGGCATTTCATACTTGTAAAGATAGTTATATGCATAATTTTCCTTTTTCTATGTCGATAGTATAAGTCAGAGTTTTGGTGATTTAGGTAACCGAGATCTCGTCTTGCCTAGGTAACCTAACCTAGGCGTTATAGTATACTTTCAACATTTCCCCGGTTAACCCCGTGTATTGGTTTATTAATTCAAAGGGAGATAGATATCTCCTAGAATTATTATATAAACCACTACTCGTCTCTAGTGGAGATTTAAGGGTAATCTCTCTTTCCCTTTGAGTGTAGCCTTAGGCTAAAACCCTAGTGGGTCGTGCCTCGAGCTTTCATTCAGGCATGACTAGCCTAGGGTTTTCTGTTCCTTCCCTTAACCGCAGATAGCAGGTTTTGGGATTTGGTCAGAACCTCAGAGTATTTAGTCTTGTGCCAACAGTCGGCCGACAGGGTGAATAGTCATTCCCCTGCCGGCTAGGCTGCCGACATAGGAGGCTAGCCCTCCCTAGGTCACACCTGAAGTGGTTGTATGATGACGCCACCTTCTCCTTGTGGTCTAGTAGACTAGTCCTGTGCATGCAGATCCTAGGCTGAAGAATAGTCATTTTTCTGAGGCCTAGGATGGCACCAGCATTGGAACTCTGTTTCTCCCTTGTTGAGAGGAGATGGTACTGCTGCCGTCTCCTTAACTGTATTGGCAGACCCTAGGCTGGAGAATAGTAATTCTCCTGTCACCTAGGATGGCACTGATACTGAAACAGAGTTTCTTAAGGGTGTGTAGGACCGGCAACCTTGCCGGCTCCTTCAACACCTCATAAAGGACACTTTTCCCTTCCCCTCTGTTCTTTTGTGATGGCCGAGCCATCGTATTTCTTTGAGCCGTCGTCCTGCAATCTCACCGTTTGCTAGTGGATTGCGGGGGCCGGCCAAGTTCCTACTCTACAGCTGTTGCCCGACTGCCTGTGGCTATGCGAGCTCCTGGCAGCTATGACAACTGCTGGCGGCCATGTTGGCAGCCGACGGCCATGTTTTATGCAAACTGTCGGCAGCTATGACGGCTGCTGGCGGCTATGAAGGCTGCTGGCAGCCATGTCATCTTTCGGCAGCCATGACGGCTGCCAGCGGCTGGTGGCTGCTGGCAGCCAAGATGACTGTTGGTGGGAAGTCCCTTCTGTCACCAAGGTTCTTCAGTCCTCCCTTGGACTGCCGGCCATAAGTTCTATTGCCGGGGTATTAGCCTGGATGGCGGTAGGCCGGCCAGACCTGCACAGATAGGTGCTGACTTAGCTGGCAGTATGCCGACTGTATCAATGCTGCCGGATGCTAGCCTGCTAGCTATGTGCCGGCCGTACCTTGCCGGCGATGGTACTTGTGGTTGGATGGATGCCTGAATATTACATTCCCCCCTTCCATTTGAACCTTCTTTCTGGAGAAAGGCAGTAAATTAGATATTTACATCCCTAATTAGTGTATACATACACAGTAATAAGGCAGCCTTCACTCTATGCTGTCTCTCTCTCTTTTAGCTAGCATGCTGGCTTCGCTAGCAGGGACTAGCCATGCCGGCTATATGCTGGCTGAATTACAGTATATGTTTATACAGGTCGTCAGTATATTTGCAATATAGGATATAGTGCAGATAGAAAAACTATTGTATATATTATACTAGTAGTTATTTTCCAATATATCTTGGGTATCCTTGGCCGGGTGTTTGCTGAGACCAATCCTATATTGAAAGAATAGAATTTTTTCAATATTCCGATTAAAAATCAGTTTTCATATTACCCTAAAATATTAAATAATTTAAAGGGTCAGTGGTATTTCACTTCTAACCCTAAAAGGTTAGAACCCTTATCCTGAGTTTCCCTTATCAGGAAACTGTATGATTTTAATATTGTAAGGGAAGGTCACAGCAAATGGGCTGGGTAGGATACACAAATATATGTCTTTTATATTTCCTAGCCCAGTTGGCGTCATACTGTCTGGACCGTGCCATCAGATGCTTGCCACAATGGCAGCACACTGGCTGAACTACATTATATATAATTATACAGTAGTCGGTATTTGCAATATAGTATATACTGCGAACAGATAACAATAGTATGATTATACAGTAGTTAGTTTCTAACCTATCTTGTTTACTCTTGTGCGGGGTTCTGCTGAGACTGTTCCTATATTAAAAGAATAGAATTCCTTCAATACTCTGATTAGAAATCAGTCATCCTTACCCCACAGTGTTGAAGAATAGAAAGGGGTAGTGACTTGTACACTTTTCTACCCCTAGAGGTTAGAACCCTTTCGTTAGAGTTCCTTGATAGAGGAATCTCTTTATAGTTAATACTGAGGGGAGGTAACAGCATTTTCTTGCAAGGGATACACAAGTATGTGTCTCCCACTATCCCTTCGTAGCTTACTATCCTAAGTTATTTTAGTTAAAAGATGACTTTTACATATTGCTTATCAGTGAGATAATCAATTGTATACTCATTCTGCTTTCCCTTCTTTACAGGAGGAACCCCAGATGATATGTGTTCCAGTCTTCTGCAATATCAAGAGTAAGTACTTTTATGGTCATAATGCATGCAGGTTTCATGCCCCCTGCAATATTATTTCCGAATCCCTGCATTATTGGCACCCTCAAGTTTGCAATGTATGTCGAATCTTAATGTCCGAGGGTTTCGAGAATCCCAAGTTGATGGAGTCTAGGAATGCAGCTCGAAAGAAACTACGCAACTAGGTGAGAGGATTCCAGAAAATCTCTCCGGGACCATACCTACCTAATGATAGGATGCGAAGCTTACTATTCCCGAAAGCAAGTAAGGAAATAGTGGTGACCCACGCACGATTTACACCTCCCTGCGGCCAGGTAGCCCTTGGGAAGGAGGGCAGGAAGCCCCCACAGGAAGAGGTGGACAATGTCATGTCGGAATTGCTTCCAGTGCCGGCTCTAGAGCTGTTAACATCGACATCCTCACCCTCTACCCCTCTAATAGACAAAATGGACCAATTACTAGCCCATATGAAAGGTCTAATAGAAACCTTTCGCAAACAAGACGAAAATGAGGAAGCGAAATTCAAGATAGAATTCTGTGAAGCTCCACTTGTCGCTCCCCAAGGGTCATATAAACGACCCAGAGACCAAGACCTTCCGACATGCTCCAAAACCAATCACTGGAGGTTTGCGGACCCTATACCGATTTTAAACGGCAAACTCTACATCTCGGAAAAGATGGGTGCTGTTACTTTGGACGAAATCCAGTTTTGGCCAAGCTTTGACGCTATCCCTAATTGCTTCATTCGACTGAGGCATGAACCAATGTCAAGAAAAGAAACGGAACTGGAGGTCATGATTCTCGACCATGATAAGGCACAGGCTCTCTTGTCAAGTAGCCTGAGAAAGGCGGGTTACTCGGTGTCGAAAGTGTTCACACTAAGTAACAGACACCCTTCTATTCTTGCTCCTGCTTCAATATCATTCTTCTCTAAGTGGAAGGCATTTAAGTCTGTTGCCAAGGCAGAGGAGGCAGGTGGACCATGTCCTGCACTCGAGGAGTGCAAACCTCTGTCACCAGCCTTTCGCATGCAGGAGAAGGATTGGAAGGAAGTCCACTCAACCTTTTTCAGTAGGAAGACTAGATGTGGATGTCGCTAGACGACAGTTTAGTGAGAATCCCCCTAAACTATCTGAGTTTCTTTTTGGCAAGGAACAAGAGACAAAGGAGAGACTTGCATCCTCCCTATCCCTACAGAACTGCATAGAGTTGTGTTCAGCCCATTAAAGTACCCCAGACATGCTCATGGTCTTGGCCAAAATGCATATGGCCACCTTAGTAAAAAGACTTTTATGCCTTTATGAAGGCTAGGAGAGCCTGTACGGAGTTTGTGTTCGCTGCCGCAACAGTGAAACATGGAACCAGGAAGCTAATATCTTCCAGCATCTGGGGTAGAGACCTCTTTCCAAACGAGGTAGTTAGGGAGGTGAGTAAGAAGGCCACTACAGAGAACTTAGGACCTCTCCAAAAGTGGGGCATCTTTTCAAAGAGAAAGTCTTCCACGGATGTGGGTCCCCAACCTAAAAGGAAGACGGAAAAGTCTAGAAATTTTCCTCGGGCTGTTCAACAACATCCCACAGTTACGGTGACTGCGGTGCCACAGGCAAGCGGTCGAATATGTAAACCTTCTGATCAAGCCAAGCTAAGAGATGCTGGTAGGAGTAAGGTTCCTTCAGGATCGCTGGACCTTCGATCCTTGGGTCCAAGGCCTAATCAAGATGGGAGTAGGATGGAAAAGAGATATGCCTCCACCATCATTTCCTCAACTCTTCGTACACTCCAACCCCCTCCTGGAAGAGTATACCTTACAGCTCAGGAGCATACAGGTGGCAAGGAAAGTATAGTCCATCGAATTCCAGGGAAGGCTGTTTGTTGTTCACAAGAAGGACTCAACAATACTCTGAGTTATTCTGGACTTGTCGCCACTCAACAAGTTCAAATAAAACAGTAAGTTCAGAATTTTGATCCTTCTGAACATATGGACCTTATTTCAAAAAGGGGTGTTCATAGTCTTGTCAGACCTGAAAGATGTCTATTGGCAGCTTCCAGTCAGTCACCCCCTCTCCTCCTACCTAGGATTCAAGTTACAGAGGATAACATATGTCCTAGGAAAGATACTTGTCGGACTAAACACAGTCCTAAGTATCTTCAGGGGGTTGGCGGACACAGTCACGCAAAAACCAAGCCTAGAAATGGTTCAGGCAATATTGTACCTGGGGGAAAGGCTGGGGTGGGCAGCACCCAAAGTGGCTGGTCTATCAGCATCCAAGGACGTGTTCAGGTTCCCGGAACATCGGGTATGCAATACAAGCTTCAAGAAGTCTCTCTTCTCTCCAGCTCAAAGGTTTCAATGGTTAAAAAACCATTGAAACCTGTGATCACATTGACTCTCCTTTCCCTTGGGGATGTAAAAGGAGATCGCAGGGTTGGTCAAGAGACTATGGTAATCAATCAGGATTCCAAGACGCTAACAGGGAGGAGTTCTGAACTCTTTCCAGTTCGCAATAGTGAGAAACCCAGTGCTAAGTGCACAGCTGAAAGATGCGTTAAGAGTCTGGAGAAGATACACATCAAACACTCAAAGAGATCAAAAAGGACCGATATCGGTCTTTCCTTGATTGCTTATCGAACTATGGTCAAAGGCCAAAAGCCTCTGGAAGACCGTGCCCTTGCAACTACCCCGACTATTGAAGATCATCCGCATGGATGCTTAGTCGGAAGAATGGGGTATTCACTCCCGTCAGAGGAAAGTGCAAGGGATTCGGTCATTTCTATTCAAGGCCATGTTGGTCCTGTCGTGGGTGGGAAACTCTCCCTACGTAGATCAGACCTCCTCAGGCTGATCAGGGACATGAAAGCGATAATGAGACGTCGGAACCGACAAGGCTAGTGAGCTTCTCATATAGTTTAGGTGATGTTAGCCATCCCTTCCTAAAAGGATGGCACCTATCAGCAGTTCATGTACAATCGATCCGCAATGTGACAGTGGATGCTCTACTCGGTCTCAAGCCGATAGAGTTAGAATGGTCCACAGACGTAGGCCTATTCTCTCCCAGATGGGAACAAGTCCCCGAGCTGCATATCGACCTCTTCGTCATGAACGTCATCAAGAATCCTCCTCAATGTGTAGCCCCATACGAGGATCATCTAGTGGAGATAACAGACATCATGTCTCTAGCATAGAAGGGATGGACTCGGGAATTCCTCTTCATCCCATCCAATCTCCTGCTGAAGGTCCTCAACATGCTGAGATCCTTCCAGGGAGGAGTGGCTTTGTTGGCTCCCAAGTAGCCGTAGAGCAACTTTCCCCTTTAGTGAAAGAAATGAGGCTGAAGCTGGCCCTAGTTCTGAACCCAGGACTATCTCAGAAGGTTCAGAAGTTATTTGCCTTCGATATATCACAGAGAGCCCAAACCCTTTATTTCATGATTTTCTTGCCCTAGCAGTTAGGAAAAGATTTGGGATCTATGAAGGCAATATAGAATCCTTAGAAGAATACAAGTCTAAGTCAACTAGATTACAATATGAGTCATCTTGGAAAAAGTGGGTTGCTTTTGTAAAAGCAAAAGGACCGAAAGTAATTTCAATGAACTTCTGTCTGTCTTTCTTTGTCCACCTTCATAATCAAGGTCTGGCGGCCAACACAATATCTACGTGTTAATCAGCCTTGACTAGACCTCAGCTATATGCCTTTCAAGTGGATCTGGCGAATTAAATCCTTAATAAGATTCCGAAGGCATGTGCAAGGCTTAGGCCTGCAGCACTGCCAAAGCCCATCTCATGGTCTTTGGACAAGGTCCTACATTATGCCTCCTCTGTGAAGAATGATGATTGTTCCCTAAAGGATCTAACCCAAAAGGTTATTTTTCTGTTTGCTATAGTCTGCGGGGCTTGAGTTAGTGAAATACTGGCCCTATCTAGAGATGAGGGCCACATTCAGTTCACAGAAGTGGGAGAACTGAATCTCTTTCCTGATCCAACCTTTCTCTCTAAGAACGAGCTACCCACTAAGAGGTGGGGTCCCTGGATAATCTGCCCTCTGAAGGAAGATGTCTCTCTATGTCCAGTAAAGTGTCTAAAGGTCTATCTTCGTAGAACTTCAGACTTCAGGGGAGAATAGTTCTTTAAAGGAGAAACATCTGGATCAAACTTATCCCTAAAACAACTGAGGGCGAAGCTCACCTACTTTATTCGCAGAGCAGATCCTGACAGTAGTCCTGCAGGTCATGATCCGAGGAAAATTGCTTCATCCCTGAACTTTTTTCAGTATATTGACTTTGAGCGTCTTCGCTCATATACTGGATGGAGATCATCCAGTGTTCTACAAACACTATGCTAAGCAGGTCCATGACCTGTCGTCTTATTCTGCGATGAACAGGTAATTGATTGGGACCGTCAATTAAAGGAAGGTGTCAGCACTTTTAGTGTGATCCCCTATTAAAGGAGTGTTACCATGGTGACACTAAATCTGTTTAAAATTCTCAGGTGTAGAATTATACAGATAATACTCGTGCCATGTGTACGTAGTACACAGAGTCGATAGGATATAACATGTACAGAAATTATGAAGGAAAATTTTATTAAAAACTTTTTTCAGTTTGAGAGTGGCCCTCATCATTTCTCCCCTTTCAAAAAAGGAGAATAATTTCTGTTTATGTCACATGTATAATTCCTTTATCATGCTACATTCGTTTTACTTGTTAATTCATTTAGTAATTTATTAAAAATAAATGTCTATTAGAATGTAATTATGTCCTAATTCGGCCAACAATTTGCATATTTAAGATGCCAGTTCTTTGACTTACTCATGTAAGCATACTTCATATCATTGTATGCTTGCAAACAATGGATATAATGGACACTGACATTGTTTAGGCAATATATACAAACCGTGAGACCGTTTGTATGCCCAGTGTATACTCAGGTTCGTTCATAAAAATATGCTAATCTTGAGGCCCCTTTTCTTTCGTCTAGAATAACTCTTCCCTGTAGGGGGCATGAAGCACTAACATTGTTTATGATAAGTGATGACGACGGATAATGGTAACGTCATTTGTCTCAAATGGTCCAGAGAACCATAGAAGTATTGTCCCCCCCTGATGAAAATCCACAGATACATTGATGCTCTGGTATGCCTCCGTCAGGACGACATGGCTTTAGCCAAACAGATTTTGAGTGAAGCGGAAAATCTATTTTTGGGTTAGAGAGCCATGTCGTCCTGATAGACCCACCCTCCTTTTCTAAAAAAAAAGATCTTAGCAGAATCCCTCCTAAAACTACTGTATCTGTAGCACCATGCTCAATGCTACAAGGAATATCCACCATCTGGGATATGGCGCTGTTGTGATACTCAATAGTAGTATGTGAACTAGGATAACCTTGATACGGCTCCCCTTCAAATTCTGCCACTTTCCCCCTGGAAGAGTAAACACTATTCGGGGCGCAGATTGCTATGTGGCGTGTCAAGAATATGTCCCCTGATATTATGCGATATCCTGAAGAGAAATTTTAAGGATATCCACGCCATGAGTTAGAATTCTGGAGACCTAAAGGTAAAATTCCCTGGAATATCACTGTTGTACATATATCCCTTAGGAAGCTACTAATAGGAACTTCCATCAGGACGACATGGCTATCTCACCCAAAAATAAATTTTTCACTTCGCTCAAAATCCGTTTTATTGCACAAAAAGCTATATACAAACGTACAAACAATTGTAGATACGTGCGGTTTGTAAAAAAAAAGTAAACAAAAGAGGGAAATACATATTTCATTGAAGAGGATGCCTATATTCTATAAACTAATTTGTCAATTTACTTTGCATCCCAGAGAATAATGTATACAGAAGAAAATGTTAGTTTTACCATAGGATATTTTAGGGTATATCTTATTAACTATTTATTTGTGACAGAAATAAAGGTAACTTCCGAAGAAAACAGGAGTTTTTCAGTATAAATCCTCATCCTTTTATTAGTAGAGTCTTTTCTGTGTTTTACTGCAATAATACCCAGTTATATGTTGTTGCAGCAATCCAACATTGATAGCAAATATAATAATTTTACGACGATCAGTAAAATAGGATTGCAAGCACATGAGGAAAATGCCACTCAAGCAGAGGAACTTAACCAACAATGAGCTACGATCAAGTACAATGTCGAGAAAAAAGCCAACATCAAGCCTGCCTACTGTATTCATGTTGAAATAAGGTAGGGGTGTCAAAATGGGCATTAAGGTGCTTAGATAGAATTCATCTTGAGCCAAAGTTAGTTGTGCATAAAGAAACATAAAGTGTAGAACTACTAAATTTTGTTACATAAAGTATCAAAATTGGTCATTGCCAACATGGGAATTAGGATAAAATTAACTTTGTTTAGGATGTTGCAAGTTGATTTTATAGAGTTCGGTAGCCTAACCTAATCCAGGTAGGTTTTGATTGCTTATGCTGTCTATCACTCTTCCCTGCACTGTTAATATACCAGCCTGTGTTATCAAGCTAGCTCAGGCTTTATCATGTTGGAACTTTTGTGACATTCTTGCTCGTAAGTCACTCTATAAAATCCTGATGACTATTTGATAAATTTTAGTTACATTCACCTCGCCTATGAGGTATAACCTAACTGTTTGCTCCCACATTGGTGACCATCAGAGTGACCGCTCCCTCTCGCTTGACCCCTCACTAATGTGGCATACTGTTTGAAGATGCTACCCACCAAACCTGCCTCTTCAGCACACGCCGGCTCAGCGAAACCGTCACCCTTTACCAATAGAGAAGTGTTCACCTGGTTCCACCATGCTGAAGTCCAGTTTCACTTCAGGAGCGTGACTCAGTCATGAACCAAGGCAGACAATGTTCTCGCGGCGTTCTCCAAGAAAACTTTCCCTGAAATATCCGATTGGATTTTCTAAGAAAAAGACACCCTAATAACGTACAACGCCCTAAAACAAATACCTCTTTGAGCAGTAATCGCCATTGCCAGACTCTCGGATAACCTAAAATTTTCAACTCTCTCAACAACCGGTGAAGGACCAAAGGGCTTCTTGCCCTTAGACCAATGACCAGTATCGCTGGAATGTAACCTGCCAAAGACGGCTCTCCTCTTGAGGTGACCCTACGTCATGCCCTTTGGATGTGACACTTATCCAAATCTGTATGCAGTGCCATACCCGATGTTGATATTTTGCCTATGAACGACCTGAAGACCAAATGATTTGCCGTTATGGGCAGCCACTTCACCAGCTTCTAAACCATCAACGCTTGAACTCCTGACAACTATTCAACATCGACCAAAGCTGACGGGAATGTGGTAAGACACAGATTGCCACCCGGTATCATGCCAGATAGACAAAAAATCCAACCAACACCCATCACTCTCTCACGCCCTAACCTACGACCTCTACAGCTACTTACTGACACCCATATGTCACAATTATGTTACTGCTACTCCCGATTTGGAGCTGATAAGATGAAATATTCGGACGCTTGTCAGTGCATAAAGAACGTGAAAACAGATCATCGCTAGTGGAAGTAGCCTTCCTTGTTACTAATCTCTTCTTTTTATATGATGCCGGTGTAAGCATGGGATTTTGTGTGGCTACAGTTGCTTCTCACTTTCTTCTGTCAAAGCCACTCTCCTGGACAGGACATAGTGTGTCTAAATCTGTCGACGTCTGCCTGGTAACTGGAAACAGATCTGCTATACGCAACTACGGTTATGAGAACCTCATATTATCGTTTAAAAGCGTCAAATATCACACTGTATTTCTCGTTGCTGACATCTAGTTGCCAGTCCATCGCGCAGAATTCCAGTCACATTACTCTGACATATAGTCAACACAGATTCTTACTCATCCAATGCTCTTGAACCGTCCCTTCCGTCCTCAATTTCCACATCAGCGCACCAATGAATGTTTACAACCACCTTCTCATGTTGTACCCAGAGGTTTTCCTTCCAGAACTTCGCCAAACACCAACAGTTCCCTCCCCGAATATGGTATTTTTTACCATGTCAAGACGACGGGACGCCATTGTTCACCAGATTTAGGAGGGTGGCACCCGATCGTTTCGTAGCCTCTAAACAAACGTTCACCAAAATGGAAGAAATGGGCCTTTACCAATAGACATCCAGCAAATGGTCGTCACAATTACACATCATCCTGAATAAGGATGGCTCCCTGTATCCGCGTTAGCATTACAGCGTTTGAACATGCAGAAAAAACCAAACCACAACCCTTTTCCAAACATTGCCAACGTGACCTCCTACTTGCACAAAGCAAAGGTTTTCTCGACACTCGACCTCATAAAGGGGTATTATCAGGTTCCAATGAAATCAGAAGATATCTTTAAGACTGATATCATCACCCCCTTGGGTACATACACCTTCAATTACCCCCGTTTTTGCCTTCGCAATGCTGGGGCCACTTTTCAGCGCTTCATGGATGGCATCTTAGGGGATCTTCCATTCTGTGTATGTTACGTGAACGACATACTCTTGTTTACTTCCTCTAAGGAGGAATATCTCCGTCACCGACGCATTGTGCTTGACCGCCAACAACAGAACGGCTTTGTAGTCCACTATGACAAATTTACCTTTGGCCCCAGGGAAGTTTGTTTTCAGGGCACTGCATCACTCCTGAAGGAGTCAACCCCCTCCCTGAGAAAGTAGCAGCTGTTCAAAACTTCCCAATACCTTCAACCGTCAAACACTGCAATAATTTTTGGGCATGATCAATTATTATCAACGTTTCATGACAGCTATTGCCACCATTCTTACCCCTTCTACACTCCCCTCAAGGGCAAGCCAAAAGACCTGAAGCAGCCCTTTGCAACTCAAAGAATGCCCTATCAACAGCTCCTGCTTTAACTTTTCCCATGCCACATGAGCCTCTCCTTCCCTCTACCGATGCCAGCAACGTTGCTTTTGGTGCGGTACTCAAGCAGGTGTTAAATGGCTCACTGGCCTCCGTCTGTAAAAATACTGTCCAAGGCGGAATTTGGCTACTTTACCTTCGACCGCGAATTGCTGGAGCTGCACTTGGCTATCTTTTACTTTCACCACTTCTTAGAAGGTATGGCCTTCGTCATTCGCACAGACCCCATTCATTTGGTGCATGTCTTCACTCGTCAGTCCCATACCTGGTCTGCCCATCAACGCCGACGTCTTTCTGCTGTGACTGAATACAATTGCACCCTTCAACACCTCCCGGGGAAAATGATTCCCATTGCTAATGCCCTGTCAAGAAGCACTTTGGCTGCCTTTCGACTGGGATTAGATGACATCACCTCAGCAGGTTCTCAATGAAAAGATCCAAATTATCAAGCATCTAGGACATTCTGCACATCATTTAGGTGAGAAGACATCCCTCTCAATGACTTCAACTCCACCCTCCTCTAGGATGACAGTACTAGTTGATCCCGACCATGGATATATCGTCTCACGTACCGACAGGTGTTTTGATTCATTCAAAGCCTTTCCCATGCCTCGCACCGATTTACTGCACAGATGATGAAGAGGAAGCTCATTTAGCATGGCATTACTAACGATGATAAGGATTGGGTTCACGCCTGTACTTGCCAAACATCAAAAGTACATCAACACAGAATCAGAAGTTGGCACCTTTCCTCAACCTCAGCATCGTTTTGCCCATAATCATATCGAAATAGTAGGTCCCCTACCCACATCAGAAGGACATTGTCACCTATTTACTGTCACCGACTGTTCCACTCATTCCCATGAAAACTTGAACTGCATGTACATCTGCCTTATTCTTAGGATGTATAGTTAGATTTGTTATCCTTGAGTATGTGTGTGTGCGTGTGTTTGTGTATCTGTGTTAAGATAGGTAGATAAAAAGACAGATAAATATGAAATATAGTTAGAAGGATATATATAGTCAGACATGTATTTTTTTCAAAGAAATTAGAAATGTTCTTTGTTATTGGATACTTTTTGCTACATGATCACAGACCCATAGGGAAATCCCTTGAATGATTTTGTTTGGCCAAGCAAGTACTCGAAGCTTTGACTTCGAACTCACTCAGCTGTAAAAAGATATAGAATCTTTTTGTATTTAATCCTGTAAAAATCAGGATAAGTGCTTGTAATTAAATTCAACCCATATCCACCATTGCAACTAATTGGTGAGTATTGTATACAACATTTGACCGTTTTATGGGGAACTTGGTCAATCACGCCCGTGGATATTACCTTTTTTTCGGTTAAGAAACTAATAACTTTTAAAATCAAATTTGGCTTGCCACAGAATCTTAGTCTCATACTGGAATTCCTGTATTGATTCATTCATTACTTTATTATCCTTATTCCGAGAATCAAAGCGTAAACGGTTTAATTATACAATATTTGCATTCATCTCTCTCTCTCTCTCTCTCTCTCTCTCTCTCTCTCTCTCTCTCTCTCTCTCTCTCTCTGTGTGTGTGTGTGTGTGTGTGTGTGTGTGTGTGTCTAATTT
>NC_090744.1:48160942-48165942 GCF_036898095.1 Palaemon carinicauda | reverse complement strand
ATATTTTTTTTTATTTTTGCAAGGAAAAGCAGAAAAATATTGGTGCATCCTATGTCTTACATCTATTTATATTCAAGGATGCCCTCACTATTATAATACAGCCTTCCTTTTATAATCTTATATTTCTTTTTCTATTTCCAAATAATATTAGTTTATTTTGAGATTTCTGTTTGATAAAATAAAGACGGCAAATTACAAGCATCAGAGATCCAAGTCATAAATACACCTAAAGCAAGCTTGTATCGCTAATATTGCAGCTCCACGTTAATGGGACGTTGGATTCGGACGAGACCAATCGTACAGGAATACATAGGCCTACTAATGAGGATAGAATGAGGATACTAATGCCAAGTCTTGAGTTCATCTTTTCGACTTTGCTGCAGTATCACATTAACGAACTCCAATAATTGGGAACCCTGTCATTATTATTATTATTATTATTATTATTATTATTATTATTATTATTATTATTATTATTATTATTATTATTATTATTATTATTATTATTATTATCAATCAATTTATAATAATAATAATAATAATAATAATAATAATAATAATAATAATAATAATAATAATAATAATAATAATGGTGATAATGATATTTACTGGATCTTGTGTAACATTGATAGAGATAAATGCATAAAAAAATAGGACTAATACTCCCATTGAGCCTCGGTCAAAGTCAGCGAACAAAATTACTCCAAAAGCTCTTCCTTAAACACACTTCACAAAGGAGACAGACCTGACGAAGATATTGATCAAATATGAGCGGAATTTCCATCGGAAACCGGACGATTTTTTTCCTTGAAGGAATTATACGTTCACGGGAGAAGCGCCTTCTTTGTGTCTTTGATTCCTAGTGTTGATTTATCTTGACCCCTTACTTAATTGGACGGAAGTTTGGACAGAATTGTTGCTGACTCTGGAATTCTGACTTCATTTTCCATGTATTTCAATTAAAGCCAAAAGGATTCTTGGTGAATGAATATCAAACGGTCCTGCAGCTTTTCTGTTTTCTTGTTTCCAATGTTTATTGAGAATATGCAAAGACATTTAATTTTCTGCTTTCCAAATCTATTTTAGATAAAAGGTAACAACAAATAACCAGTTTCAAAAATAAAATTTTATCATTTAATGAATATTATCAGAATGAATCGTTATATTAATAATTTATATTCGTATTAATATATTAATACTATTGATATTGATAATATCACCATTGATGTTGATGCTGAATTATTGGTATTTTTCATCACTTAAGCTTATCTAATTATATCGAATAAACTGTTTCAATAACCACATTGTATTAGCAAGATGTTTCAAACAAATGAAATATCCCATTGAAGCAAAATTCTCCAAATCTGTAACATTTTTATATTATTATTATTACAAGTTAGGTGAAAACCCTAGTTAGAAAAGCTAGGTGATATAAGACCAGGGGCTCCAACAGGGAAAAATAACCCAGTGAGGAAAGGCAACAGGGAAATAAATAAACTACAAGAAAAGAATTAACAATCACAAAAAGATATTCCACGAATAGTAAAACCATTAAGTTAGACCCTTTACATATAAACTAGTAAAACCTCAAAAACATAAGAGGAAGAGAAATAAGATGAAACAGCATACCCACGTGTACTCTCAAGGAGGAGAGCTCTAATCCAAGAAAGTGGAAGGCCATGGCACATAGGCTATGATATTACCCAAGCTAAATGTCCTCCTCATAGAAGAGCTGCTTTCCATAGCTAGAGAGTCTCCTATACCCTTACCAAGAGGAAAGTAGCCAGTGAACAATTACGTTGCAGTAGTTAACCCCATGAGCTAAGAAATTTTTTGGTAACCTCAGTGTTGTCAGGTGTATGAGGATAGAGGAGAATGTGGTAAGGAGTATAGGCCAGACTATTTGGTTTTCCTGTAGTCAAAGACAAGATGAGATGTAACCAGAGAGAGGGATCTAATGTATTACTGTCTGGCCAGTCACAGCACCCAATAAATCTCTAGCGGTAGTATCTCAACAGGTGGTTGGGGCCCAGGCCAACATACTACCCACAATACTTGTTTACTTATCAACGAAATATCAGGATATGGCATTCTTATCGAAGAGGCTTCGTGCAAATTTTCTTTTGACATTAAAGCTGCTTTTTTTTTCTTTTGCTATCAAAGCTGTGGTTTTTTTTTTCTATAAAAATTGTCTTTTTTTTTTTCGTCTTCAGCTTTTCCCATTTCTATTTAGGGGTGTATTTTTCTAGTCAGCCTTCTCCATCCTACCCTGTCCAGTACACCTTGTTCTCTTATACCCTTTTCCTTCATGGCATTCGGTAATTTATCTTTCCACTAGAACTTTGGCTTTCCCCTCCTCCTTTTGCCATCAGCTTCCCTGTTCATAAGTCTCTTACTTACGTGTTCATCTTCTCTCCTCATGAAATGACAAAACAATTTAAAACTTCTTTCCTGAGCTTTCTTTGAAATCACTAATATTTACACAGGTTCCCCGATTAACTCATTCCGCATCTTATCTTCTTTTTTCTCTGACATGTCAATTTTTCGTTCTTGCTCTTTCTTTATTAACCAAATCTCTGCCCATAGAGCAGGGTTGGTCTAACAACGCTTTTATAAAACTTTATGGTATTGAAGTTGTGCTTAGTCAATAAACCTATTACAAAATAACAATGAAAATATCAAATATTTAAATGTATTTAATCTTCTGTTATATGTTTAGCTATGTAATATATCAAACTTCTAAATATATTTTTGAGGTTCTGTAGTTCGATTTATTCAAAGCATTCGGATTGCAAACTACAATCGGAATATTCGATATACTAAAGAGAAGATATATCTGTCTTGTGATGTCAAACATCAACGACGAACGTAGCTGGAACCTTTTAGAGTTTAAAAAGTCTTAAATAAGGAATGAAATTGTAAATAGGGTACAACGAACACTAACAAAGTTTACCTTTGAAGATTTCCTAATTTTGGTCAATGTGATGACAGTATTAGAGTTTTTTATTTGAAGCGTTATACAAATACAACACTGAATTCGTCCACAGAATATTCATTTGATGACTTCACTTTCTTTTCACTTACTTGCTGTGCTAAATATTCTATTTTGTTAGATATAGCTTGAAGTTTTAATTAAAAAATTTAAGACCTATTGTGGTTTTTACACATTCGTTAGTTACTCATATGCTTTCATAGAAAATCTAAGATTAGAAAGAAAAAAACTTAGTCAAGTTCTCTCCACTACCTAACGATTTCAAAGTAATAAAAAACAATAGAAATCCTTGTAAATAATATTCCACGATAGTGACTCCTTTTTCAGATTTAAAAATTATTCACAGGTACCATTTCGGTATATCATTTTCATTGATTGTGAGAATTTGATGACCATGGATGGCTCCAAAAATAATCAGATGTACATACATACATACATATACCAAGGCACTTCCCCCAGTTTTTGGGGGGTAGCCGACATCAACAAATGAAACAAAACAAAAAAGGGGATCTCTACTCTCTACGTTCCTTCACCCTAACAAGGGATTCAACCGAGTTCAGCTGGTACTGCTAGGATGTAGCCAACATAAAAAAAGAGAAAAATGGGGACTTTTCATCTCTTTGGTCCTCCCAGCCTGACTAGGGATTCAGTCGAATTTGGTTAGTACTGCTAGGGTGCCACAGCCCACCCTCCCAGGTTATCAACCAAAAATAAAGCTTCACAAGCTGAACCTCATAATGGTACTACCGCAGCGGTCACCAAGGCGACCAGACGAAGCAACTTGGCCTACCGGAACTGCGTCACAATTGATCGCCAATCATTTTTATATCTAGCACTCTCTTTTGCTTCTTTCACATCTATCCCCCTGTCATGTAGGGTTTTCTTCACTTCATCCATCTACCCAACTCTTGACCTTCCTCTTGTACTTTTCCCATCAACACACGCATTCATCACCTTCTTCAGCAATATGGCCAAACCGCCTCAACACATTTATATCCACTCCAGCTGCTAAATAATTTCTAATATCCGTTTTCACCCTTACTATGTCATTTCTAACCCTATGCAATCAAGATTCAAAAAGTATACCCCATAAGACACTTCATCTCGAATACATTTAATTTCCATCTTAGTGTCACTTTGATCTCCACAACTGTGATCCATACATCACAGTTGATACACTCCCTTTCTTGTACAGATGTCTCTTTACATATATTCCTAACCATCTATTCTTTACCACTCCCTCCCCTGCCTATAACAGTTTACATCCTACATTCACTTTCCAACATAAATCTGCTTCCACTTCACCATTTGCAGCAATAATAGAACCAAAGCACTTAAACTGATCTACTTCCTAAAGTAACTCCCCATTCAATATTACATTCAACTTAGGACCGCCGTCCCTTCTCGTGCATCTCATAACCTTACTCTTACCCACAGCCCCACTATCACTGGAAATAACTCACTCACTTCATTTCCTATCCTAACACACGTTTTACTGCATTTTAGAAAATATTCACTCCTTGCAAGAACCTTACACTATTTCTATGTAACCTCGTCACATTCCTCATCGCCTCTCTATCAACTCTAATATAATCTTTCTCCAGATGCATAAATACATTATACACCTCATTGCCTTTTACAAAATATATCTTGCATATCTTCCTAACTAAAAATCTGATTCATTCATCCCCTACCTCTTCTAAAGCCACCCTGTACTTCTAAGTTTTCATCCTCTGTTTTATCCTTAATCCTATCAATTATCACACCCATACTCTTTTCAAACCGCACTCAACAAACTAATACACCTTGAATTACCACAGTCAACCTTACCTTTGTATTGCAAAACAATACACACACACACACACACACACACACACACACACACACACGCACCCACACCTAGTCCAAGGGTACCATTGACAACATAAACCATATATCAAACAATCTTACTAATTATTCAAGTGCAGTTAGAGTTCCTTCCTTTAACATCTCAGCACTCACACCATCC
>NC_090744.1:48153442-48155942 GCF_036898095.1 Palaemon carinicauda | reverse complement strand
ATATGTAACATAGCTAAACATAAAACAGGAGATTAAACACATTTAAATATTTGATATTTTAGTTGTTATTTTGTTATAGGTTTATTGAAATAGTACAGATTCATTACCAGAAAGTTTTATAAAACCGTTGTTAGACAAGTCATGCACCAGGGGCAGAGACTTGGTCAATAAAGAAAGAGCAAGAACGAAAAATTGAAGTGGTCGAGATGAAAATGCTGAAATGGATGTGAGATGTCACAAAATAAAAGATAAGATCCGGAATTGATTGATCACGGAGCCTGTGAATATATTAGTTATTTCAAAGAAAGCTCAGGAAAGAAGACTGGAATTGTTTGGTCATTTAATGAGGAGAGAATATGAACACGTAAGTAAAAGTTAGAAAAATTTAAGCTGAGGGCACAAAAAGGAGGGGAAAGTCAAAGTTCAAGGGGAAAGATAAATTACCGGATGACCTGAAGGAAAAGGGCTTAAGAGAAAAAGGTGTAGAGGACAGGGCAAGATGGAGAAGGCTGGCTAACAAAATCGACCCCAAAATAGAAATGGAAAAAGCTGAAGCAAAAAAAAAAAAAAAAAAAAAAGCTTTGATAGCAAAGGAATTTTGCAAAAAGCCTTTTCGATAAGAATTCCGTCTCTTGATATTTTGTTGCTTAGAAAACAAGTATTACACAGTATGATGGCCAGGGACCCAGTCACCCATTGAGATACTACTGTTAGAGATTTATTGAGTCCCTTGATTGGCCAGCCAGTATTACATTGGATCCCTCTCTCTGGTTACAGCTCATTTTGTTTTTGCCTACACATACACCTAATAGCCTGGCCTATTCATTTTTACCACATTCTCCTCTATTTTCATACAATAAAAACACTCAGATTACCAAACAATTTTTCTTTGCTCAAGGGGTTAACTACTGCAACGTAATTGTTCTCTGGCTACTTTCCTCTTGGTAAGGGTAGAAGAGACACTAACTATGGAAAGCCGCTCTTCTAGGAGAAGGACACTCACCTTTGGTAATGCCATATCCTCTGTAACTTGACCTTCTACTTTCTTGGATTAGAGTTCCCCCCCTTGAGGGTACACTTGGGTATGCTGTTTCTTGCTATTTCTCTTCCTTTTATGTTCTTGAAGTTTTCATAGTTTACATGTAAAGGGTCTAAATTAAATGTTTTACTGTCCGTGAAATATCTTTTTTTCTGATTGTTTATTCTTCTCTTGTAGTTTATTTATTTCCCTGTTGCCTTTCCTCAATGGGCTTTTTTTCCTTGTTGGAGCCCCTGGTTTTATATCATCTTACTTTTCCAACTACAGTTTTAACTTAACTTGAAATAATAATAATAATAATAATAATAATAATAATAATAATAATAATAATAATAATAATAATAATAATAATAATAATAATAATAATAATAATGAAAGAGTTCCCAATTATTGGAGTTCGTTAATGTGATGCTACAGTAAAGATGAACACAGGACTTGGCATTAGCATCCTCATTCTATCCTCATTAGTAGGCCTATCCCCTAACTAAGCCTAATGTCTGCTATGAAACGCAAGTACTGCTCATAAATCCCATCTAAAATTTCCATTGTATTCCTACAAATTGGAGTTTTTTAATTCATGGCTCCTGTGCGATTGGTCTTGTCCGAATCTAACGTCCCATTAACATAGAGCTGCGATCTATGATCCTTGTTCTTCTCTATCGAAAGGATTTTATCGACACATGCTTGCTTTAAGTGTATTCATGACTTGGATCTTTGACGCTTTTAATTTGCCGTCTTTATTTTATCAAAATGATATATCATAATAAACTATAATCATTTGGAAATTTAAAAATAGATAAATGATTACAAAAGGAAGGCTGTATTATATCAGTCAAAGGAATCCTTGAAAGTAGATATTTCTAAGAGATAGAAAGGGCCAAAATATACCCTGATATCATGTAACCTAATATATCCTCAATTTTACACAAAATAATTTGGAAAAAAATAATACAAAAATATATAATTGATTAGAACGATAAAAATCATGTTTTTTTTTTTTTGTTTTTTTTTAGCCTAACTTAGTTGAACGAAGTAGAAACATTATTTTTGCCGTACCAAAGTAAATGTAAAAACTAAATGCCTCAGAAACAACTTCGTTGCAAGAAGGAATTCTTTCTGAGCTATTTCTGTTTCGAAGACTATATGGAATGTTTAATGGAACGATCTTCAAAGTAATTATTGAGAATAGTTTTGTGAGGAAAATTATTCTCCAGCATTTAATGTTACAATAAAAAAGACTACACTTTGACAATAGTATCAGGTTCATTATTACATACTATTCATACACACACACACACACACACACACACACACACACACATATATATATATATATATATATATATATATATATATATATATATATATATATATATATATATATATATATACATTCGAAGCTATTCTAGTGTAGAGTAAATATCATAGATTATTGATAATTTTTTTTATATTTCAGAAATT
>NC_090744.1:48140942-48145942 GCF_036898095.1 Palaemon carinicauda | reverse complement strand
ACTGTAATAAGCCGTTACTTGTGATGGTGGCTTCCTCTGTCACTAATCTTTTCTTTTTACATGATGCAGGAATGAGTATGCAATTTTTGGTAGACACTGGTGCTTGTCGTCCCTCTCTACCAATGTCACTCTCCATGACACAATGTAGTCATTCTAAGCCTGCCAATAGGTATTGGATGTCCAGAACTCTACCACGCCATGAACTGGTAAAGCAGTACAAAAAATTCTTGGGCTCCTGGTGATAGTTGAGTATATATGCAAATGAACTTCCGTGTATTTATTAGGTAGTAGGCTGGCCAAGGCACCAGCAACCCGTTTAGATAGTACCACTAGAGAATTATAGTGGGTCCATTGACTAGCCATACAGTACTACCTTGGATCCCTCTTTCTGATTACGGCTCATTTTGTCTTTGCTTACACAAACACTGAATAGTCTGGCCTATTCTAATCCAATTCTACACTGTCCTCATATACCAGAGATTACCAAACAATTCTTCTTCGCTCAAGGGGTTAACTACTGAAATATAATTTTTCAGTGGCTACTTTCCTCTTGATAAGTTTAGAAGAGACTCTTTAGCCATAATAAGCTGCTCTTCAAGGAGATCGGCGTCAATGACCTTCGATGTCAGGATGCCAGAGAACATCAAATCAATCAAATCAATCAATCTTCAAGGAGAAGGGCACTCCAAAATCTAACCATTGTTCTCTGGTCTTGGGTAGTGTCATAGCCTCTGTATTATGGCCTTCCACTGTTTTGGATTAGAGTTCTCTTGCTTGAGAATACACCCGGGCATGCTGCTCTATCTTATTTTTCTTCCTCTTGTTATTTTGAAGTTTTTATGGTCTATATGTGAAGGATCTAATTTAATGTCGTTACGGTTTTCGAAATATTTTTTTTTGCATTGTTTATTCTTCTCCTGTAGTTTATTAATTAGCTTGTTTCCTTTCCTCACTCGGCTATTTTTCCATGTTGTAGCCTTCGGGATTGTAGCATCGTGCTTTTCCAACTAGGGTTATAGCCCAGCTTGTAATAACAATAATGATGATAATAATAGGCAAATGAACAGGAAGATGGATTGAAAATAATGAGTGGCCCCAATGGCACCCCACACACTCTCTCTCTCTCTCTCTCTCTCTCTCTCTCTCTCTCTCTCTCTCTCTCTCTCTCTCTCTCTCTCTCTTTCTCTCTCTCTCTCTCGCTGATTAAGTTACCTCAGGGCCTCAGATTAACCAGTCATAGGTCGATATAGGTAAACCTGATGATTTATTTACACAAAAATATTTTGGAATTCATATTGATAACAGGTAGCCAAACCCGCAAATTGTTTTCAATCAATTTTGTGATATATATTTTTTTTGCAAACTCCAACCAATAATGAATCTGAGGCTATGAAGAAACTGACATCATTAGGATGCTATGATCTGCATGAACATGATAAATCCGTGCTTTTATCTCATAATAACTCTCATGATGTCAATAAGTAAAACTGTAACTCCTGTCCAGTTTTCAATTCTTCCTCCCATAGCTTAATACATATACTATGCTTTTTACGTGTTAGCTGCTAATGTTTTATAACCCCATATATATATATATATATATATATATATATATATATATATATATATATATATATATATATATATATATATATATATATATATATATATATATATATATATATATATATACATATATATGTATATATATATATATATATATATATATATATATATATATATTTATGTATATATATATACAGTATATATATATATATATATATATATATATATATATATATATATATTTATATATATATATATATATTTATATATATATATATATATATATATATATATATATATATATATATATATATATATATATATATACATACATATATATATATATATATATATATATATATATATATATATAAATATAAATATATATATATATATATATATATATATATATATATATATATATATATATATATATATATATATATATATATATATATATATATATGAGGAAGAGTGCAAAAGGTTCCTTGATTTTTTACAAGTACTGGGCCGTGAGAGCGTGATGCTAACCTGAGGGGGAGCAGCTACCCAATGCATGGCTGCAGGATTATCTCCTGAAAGGAAGAAAAATATGAAAAAAAGAGTCTTCATTATACACTGCATAATTAGAGCAGGTCGCCTTCTTTCCTGGGTTTCACATCCCTTCGCTTGGTTACATGTTTCTTTTGTCAGATATTTTGACCTAAAATTTTACGTAGGATAATTATGTTTATGCAAGGTTAACTTATTCTCCTTGAAAGAAAAAATATAAAGTAAAAAAAAATAAAAAACAGAAAGTAAATATGTAAAAATTTTTCATTATATATATATATATAGAGAGAGAGAGAGAGAGAGAGAGAGAGAGAGAGAGAGAGAGAGAGAGAGAGAGAGAGAGAGAGAGAGAGAGAGAGAGAGAGAGAGAGAGAGAGTATATATATATATATATATATATATATATATATATATATATATATATATATATATATATATATATATATATATATATATATATATATATAGTAAAACACGGGAGGAATTGCAAAAGTTGACAGCAAATTTTAATTTAGAAAGCAAAACATTAGCACTGGAAAACAATATGAAAATAAAAACTAGGATAATATTCAATGCAAATGCAGAGACAACAACGATGAGTTATGACCGAGCCTCTATAGGTATTTAAAGGATATACATATACGTACTTAGGACATGCAGTGTTTCCTCGGGACATGAGACCAAAATAATAAGGATAACGGTGGACAGAGAGATTTTTGCGGATATATACTAGCAGAGAATGAGTATTAACAGATGCAATTGGGATATATCTGGGACCTTTATCCCGCAGTGGGCTAGATACACCTGATGGTGATAATTATAATGATTATACATACATACCTACATACATGCATATATATATATATATATATATATATATATATATATATATATATATATATATATATATATATATATATATATATATATATATAACTTATCAATACTACGGAAAAAACTATGAAATAACCTATGTTATGTGTTTTTGATATGGGGAACCTACATGGGCGTTATCATGACCACTCCTCTTCGAGCTTGATATGAAAAAAATAAGTCTTATTTCGATTGCTCGTTCGTTAAAGGTCGAAGGAGTAATTATTATTATTATTATTATTATCATTATTATTATTATTATTATTATTATTTTCACTTGCTAAGCTAAAACCCAAGTTGGAAAAATAGGACACTATAAGGCCAGGGGCTCCAACGGAAAATAGCCTAGTGAGGAAAGGAAACAGGGAAAAATTATTTTTTTTAGAAGAGTAACAAATTTCAAATAAATATCTCCTATATATAATTAGTCCATCGAATGACTCCTAAAGGAAATAGACAGTTCTGCTTCATTTTATTACATCTGTGTTAAATCAAAAGAAGTGCAAGGACTCTACTGGTTTTTAAATTGCAATTATTTTAATACAGAGGAAAGCCCCAAAAATATACATTCTCAAATGCTATATACTCTTTGGCTTAAATAGTATCTCTTGGGTTTTTGGTAATATAGTTACAGTGCCTTAAATGTAGGCCTATGTATACTTGACTGTGACTCTCCATCTTTTTTTCATCCATAAGCAAAACTGTTTTATATATATATATATATATATATATATATATATATATATATATATATATATATATATATATATATATATATATATATGTATATATACATATATATATGTATATATATATATATATATATATATATATATATATATATATATATATATATATATATATATATATGTATATATATTTATATATATATATATATATATATATATATATATATATATATATATATATATATATATATATATATATATATATATATAACTAAAAGAGCAACATTTGTTAAGCAAATACAACACATTTCACCCCATCGCCCTCTCCATGCAACAATCGACTGGCCTATATTAATCTTTTTTTTTCAGAAATGGATCCCCGAAAGATTTACAAGAAATCATTCTGAAGTGGAGGAAATGCCTATGATATGTGCCCACAGGACGTTATTCACAACATTTGCATACATCACTTCAGAATGATTTCTTGTAAATCTTTTGGGGATTCTTCTTCTTCTTTGTCTGCATCTTTTCCCACCTTTCTTAAGGGAAGAAGAAGAGGAATCCCCGAAAGATTTACAAGAAATCATTCTGAAGTGGTGTATGCAAAAGTTTGAATAACGTCCTGTGGGCACATATCATAGGCATTCCGTCCCCAATTTCTGGTCATATGATTTAAATACCAAGGCATAGGAGCAAAAAAAAAAAAAAAATCAAATTCCATGCAAAAAAATACAGGGATTTAGGCAAAAAAAAAAAAAAAAAAAAGAGAGAAAAAACCTGACTTACAGCCTGGGTACATTTATCCAAGGTAGCCTACCCTTATATGGAATTCCAGGTCATTTAGTGTACTTATGAGGGCAGAGGAGCCGAAAATATGTTTGTTTTTTTATCAAAAAGTGGAAAAAGATGGCAAAATCAAACATTTTGAACGAACGTATATAAAAAAAGGTGATAAATTCCTGTTGGTATTATATCTAAGACACCTTCGTACCAAATTTAAGGTCATTCGGTTATAATACGAGGGCATTTCGATTTGAAGATATGACAGCAGGAGGAGAAGAAACATCAGGAAAAAAAGGAAAAACAATATCATTTCATCCCATGGAGTAAAATATGATTAGTAAAAACTGTTGGCTATGAAGTAAACCTTTCAGAGAACTTCTGGCAGCTCTTTTTATTCATGAGAAATTGTGTTGGCATATATATATATATATATATATATATATATATATATATATATATATATATATATATATATATATATATATATATATATATATATATATATATATATATATATATATATATATATATATATATCCT
>NC_090744.1:48103442-48135942 GCF_036898095.1 Palaemon carinicauda | reverse complement strand
TGAAAGCAAATGAGTGAGTTTATTATAGAACACTCTCCTTTATATACAAAAGCTCAATGCAACAAGAAATTTCATGTTCAAAACAGACACGGTTACCAATGAGAAAAACAGGCATGCTTATTCAGGTTCTTTTTAGTGCGAGGGAAGAGCGAGGATACAAGCATAATATATGCACAAAATGAACTATGTACGATCGTGTGACACACGGTTCGTACATGGCTCCCCCCTAAAAATGACATACTGTTCATGTTAAATAGGGCGCCCCGATCTGGAGAGGCGAACTGTAGGCGGGTCATCTGGCAGAAGATAACCAGGTTTTAGACGATCAATGGAGACCCCATCTTCTTTGCCCCGAATGTTTAGTAGGAATGCTTTCAGACTGCGTCGGATCACAAGGAAAGGGCCCATGTAAGGGGGCATTAGTGGTGGCTTGCTAGTGTCATTGCGCAGGAAAATGTGCGTTGCAAAGTGCAAGTCTGTCGGAATGTGATGCTTCGCTGGGGGGCTTGTAAGTCTGGCGGCATCGAGTTAATTTTCCCACGACGTGACGTATGTGCTGGAGATCGTTGGAGGAGGTTGTAGAAGGAAATAATTTCAGCTGCCGAGATTTGAGGGCATCTTTAGGAGTGGTCCTTATTCCCAGGAGGACCCAGGGAAGATGAAAAAACCAGTTGGAATCCTTGCAGTGGCACATATAAGCTGCTTTGAGGGTGCGATGAAAACTTTCAACCATTCATTGGCTGCGGCGTTGTAGGCCATTGTCTGATGTAGGGTGACGCACAGGAGATTCGCTAATGATGTCCACAATTGAGAGGTGAAAGTGGTACCCCTGTCAGAAGTAATATGCTCAGGGATACCAAATCTTGAAATCCATCCTGAGAGTAAGGCAGATGTACATGAGACGGACGTTGCTGTTTCCATGGCAATTGCTTCAGGCCAATGAGTGGAGCGGTCAATAACGGTAAACAGGTAACGATGTCCTTACGATGTAGGTAGGGAGCCTACAACATCGACGTAAATGTGTGTGAAACGACGCTGAGGTTGAGGGAAGGTGCCCACTTCTGAATCCATAAGTCACTGTACTTTGGAAGTTTGGCAAGAAGTACAGGCACGGACCGAATCCTTATCATCCTTAGAAATGCCGCGCCAAATGAACTTCGTCTTCAGCAGCTGTGCAGTAGAACGGTATTAGGGATGTGAAAGGCCGTGAATGAAATCAAACAGCTGCAGGCGCATGGGAGCAGGAATCCAAGGTCGTGGTCTACCAGTACTGATGTCATGGAGGAGGGTGGTGTTGGAGTCTTCAAGGGGAAGTCTTCCTAATGGAGGGACGTGCAGGATGTCCTACATGCTTGATACTCTGGGTCCTGTCGTTGGGCTTCAGCCAGGGCGTTGTAATCCAATCCCAGTTGAACGTCAGCCAACGTGTTTCTTGACAGGGCATTGTCAACGGGACTCATTTTCCCAGGGACGTATTGAAAGGTGCAATTATATTCAGCCACGGTGAAGAGATATCGGCGTTGATGGGCGGACCAGGTGTCAGACTGTCGAGTGAAGGCATGCACCAGAGGCATGTGGTCTATGTGAATGATGAAGGGCGTACCTTCTAAGAAATGGCGAAAGTGATGGACAGCCAAATGCACCACCAGCAATTCGCGATCGAAGGTAGAATAACCCGATTCTGCCTTGCACAGTTTTCTGCTGAAGAAGGCCAATGGGCGGGGCGAGCCGTTGACCACCTGCTCGAGTACTGCAACAATAGCGATGTCGCTGGCATCGGTGGAGAGAGGGAGAGGGGCATGTGGGATAGGAAATGTTAGAGCCGCAGCAGTTGATAGGGCCTTCAATGCATTGCAGAAGGCTGCTTCTTGAAGGGACCCAACTTCAGGTCCTTTGGCTTGCCTTTGAGGGAGGAGTAGAGGGGAGCAAGAGTGGCGGCAATGGCTGCCAGAAAACGGTGAAAATAGTTGATCATGCCAAAGAATTCCTGCAGAGCTTTGACGGACGAGGGCGTGGCGAAGTTCTAAACGGCTACTACCTTCTCAGGGAGGGGATGGACTCCTTCAAGAATGATGCGGTGCCCTAAGAACGACACTTTGTTGGTGCCAAAGGTACACTTGTCGTACCGGACTACAAGGCTGTTTAGTTGCAGGCGGTCGAGCACTATGCGCAGGTGACGGAGGTGTTCCTCTTTTGAGGAGAACACAAGTATGTCATCCACATAACATATAAAAGAAGTGGAGGTCCCCTAAGATGCCATCCATGAGATATTGAAACATGGCCCCAGCATAACGAAGGCCAAAACATGAGTAATTAATGGTGTGTGTACCAAACGGAGTGGTGATGGAGGTCTTGGGTATGTCTTCTGGGCTCATAGGCACCTGATAATTACCCTTCAGGAAGTCAAGCGTAGAGAAAACCTTACCTTTGTGCAGGTATGAGGTTACGTCGGCAATGTTTGGGAGGGGGGTAGTGATCCGGTTCTGTTTGCATGTTCAGGCGCCTGTAATCCCCGCACGGACAGACGAGCCGTCTTTCTTCAGAACGATGTGTAAGGGTGAAGACCATGGGCTGGAGGCCTTTTGGCAAAGGCCCATTTCCTCCATTTCGGCGACGTCTGTTTGGTGGCTGCCAATCATTCCGGTGCCAGACGTCTGAATTTTGCGAAGACTGTGGGTCCCGTCGTCTAGATATGGTGATAAATCTCGTGCTTGGCAGGAGCCGTAGGCGTTTGGCGAAGTTCTGGACGGAAAACGTCCGGTACGACGTTGGAAGGTGGGTGTAGGCCTCCGTGGGTACGCTGATGTTGAGAGCAATGTTGGAGGGGGTGGGTTGAAGAGGTGTCGACAAGTACGAGTCTGCGTTGACTAATCGACGGTGGGCGACATCCACCAGAAGGTGGAACTGAGAGAGGAAATCCGCACCAAGTATTGGCAATGTCCAATTAAATTTACTGTTTCCGAACAATAAAGTTAGGTTCTCGTAACCGTAGGTTGGTATCGGAGATCCATTGGCCGCTACCGAGCGGACGTCGGCAGACGTAGACAGACTAAGTCGTGTCCTGAAGAGTTCCCTTTGCAAAAGAGAACGACTAGCACTCGTGTCTACCAAAAATCGCATGCCCGTTCCTGCATCATGTAAAAAGAAAAGATTAGGAACACGGGAGGCCACCGCCACGAGCGATGGCCTACTTACACGTTTCTTTGGCCACTGACAATCCTTGGCACATTTCTTCGTGGTTGCCCCGAATCTGAAGTGGTAGTAGCAAAACTGCGGCGTATTGGAGGTAGTAAGTGGCTGTAGAAGTCGTTGGTTGGGGTGCGAGCGATTGGTGGGTGGCGGGTGGCTTTATCGCCGCTTCAGCATGTCACGGGGTAGTCGTGTATGTCCTACGGCATTCACGTCAGCTTCGGTTGACGTTGAATAGACGTCCTCTTCATCAGGGGCGGAGGCGTTGATGGATGTCTTCAAGTGGCTCTCCATAAGGGCATCGGCTTTGGTCATCAAGTCCTTTATGGGTAAACTATTTACATCACATATGGCAGCACGTATAGTTCCGGGTAAACGGCGTATCCAAAGGGCATGAAGTAGGGTCACTTCACGAGGGGAGCCGTCTGCGGCAGGTTGCAGGCGAGTGATACTGGTCATTTTCCTGAGGGCGAGCGAACCCCTTTGGTACCCCAACGGTTGTTGCGAGAGCTGAAAAGCTTTGCTATACGGGCGGCTGGCGAAGGCGAGTACTGCTGCAGAAGGTATGTTTCGAGGGCGTCATACGCTATTGGGGTGTCCCCGTGTTCACAAAGCCAGTCGGATATTTCCGGGAAGGTGACCTCGAGTATCGCCGCGAGAACATAATCTGTTTTGGTGATTGAGCAAGTCATGCCCTTGATGCGAAACTGGACTTCTGGGCGCTGAATCCAAGGAAACGCCTCTCCGCTGGTGAATGATGAAAGTTTCAATGGGGGAGCCGCAGCAATAACTTCCATAGAGTCTACCATACTACCAATGATTGAGGGGCGAGGGGATGTGGAAGACGGGAGGAGCAAGTCGACTTCTGGGGTCACCAATGTGATAGGACGAGAGAAGGATGGAAGCAACTGAGTGAGTTTATTATAGAACACTCTCCTTTATATACAAAAGCTCAATGCAATAAAAAATTTCATGATCAAAACAGACACCGTTACCGATGAGAAAAACAGGCATGTTTATTCAGGTTCTTTTTAGTGGGAGGGAAGAGCGATGATACAAGCATAATATATGCACAAAATGAACTATGTACGACCGTGTGACACTCGGTTGGTACATCATTATCGTTATCATTATGTTTGTTATTGTTATTGTTATTATTATTATCCTTATTAATTATTAATATTACTATTTTATATCATTATTATAATTATGATTATAAATTACCATTTTTAACTATATTTTTATCATCTATCAATATCATTATCATCGTCATCATCATTGTTATTTATTTATTTATTATTATTATTATTATTATTATTATTATTATTATTATTATTATTATTATTATTATTATAAGGCTGGACGCTATATGCTCAATGGCTCCAATATGGAAAAATAGCCCAGTGATTAAAAGAAATATGGGAATAAATAATCTACAAGAGAAGTAATAAACTAATAATTCAACATACTATAAAAAGTAGGAGCATTGAAATAAATATATCTTAGATATATCAGCCTAATCAACATAAAAACCCTCGCTAGGACAATGAACTTTTGAAGTTCCTCCGATTTCATTACCTGATTAGCAAGATTATTCCACAATCTGGTCATAGCTAGAGAAGACATGGCTATTAGAACCTACCAAGTATTACGAATAGGAGGGTACTATCCTGGAAGATAAAATACAAAGAATGGTCAGAATTACGAAAAATCTTATGCAACATTCATAATGAACTGACCGAACGAGAGATTGATATCTAGATTAGGAAAGGAAAATTCAATAGATCGTAACTTCCTGTCCAATAAATTAAGATGAGATTCTGCACCTAATGACCAGCCAGGAGAACGTAAGAGAAAATGTAAGAATTGAAATACTTATTAGGAATAGATTGTTTACCGAGAATCTCAAAAGACTTTCTCAAAAAGAAACTTTTTTTTTCCATTTGAAGAAGAAAGTAAATTTGCTATCAAGAATCATACCTAAAATATTAAATGTCTAACAGAGGTAAGAAAAACATTTTCAATGTTGAGATCCGTGTGTTGAAGAGCCATTGTCTTCGACCTACTTACAATCATACCTTGAGTTTTGTTAGGATTCAACTTCAGGGCCCATAATTGGCACCATGCACTAATTTTAGCTAGATCTCTATCAAGGGATTCACCAACCCTTGATCTACATTTAGGAAATGGAATTGATGAAGAGAGTACATCTTCTGTATATGCAACGAGCTTTTTTTTAGGCCAAACCGCATATCATGAGTATATATGGAAAGTAATGGACCAAGAACACCACCCTGAGGAACACTAGACATCACATTCTTATAATCACTAAAGTACACATTAATGACAACTCTCTGTGATCTATTACTTAAAGATTAAAAAATGTTGCTAAGATAAGATATACCCACTACTTTCTGTTCGAGTTTCAAAACAAGGGCCTCATGATTAACACAGTCAAGGGCAGTATTAAAATCATGGCCAAACATACGAACTTCCTGACTCAAATTATCGATTTGGTAATTCTGTACAATAATTTTAATAATATATATTTTTTTATTTTTGATGAATTACTTCTCAAGTTGATTGTTTTTTTGAGGAGGAGGAAGAGTATTTTTATCCTTTTTGTTAATCTTTACAATCTTGGGGGACCCCCAGTGGAAAACCAGGGTTTTTGGGTGGGGAATGAATTAAGGAATCTGTTTTAACATACGAATAATGGCACATTTAGAATTAGCTATAAACAAGACCACCAGCTAACCTAAACAAACCACTTAATCTAGTAGCCGTATCATTACCTAGCGGCAAAGGGGTCTTCCCCTTCCCTGTGACCCCTCCTTACAAAACCTTTTGTGTACTTAGGCTGGAGTGTAAAGGTGAGCTGCCATCTTAAAGAATGCATGGAGCCTATAGTTCAATACTTTAAAATGTAATTTAAAATAGGCAAGAGACATGGATCCAACAAACTACAACTTTTTTTTCACTTCTTGTCTTTAAACACAGCATACCTTCTGTCATAACGAAATGCTTTTTTGTTAATATTAAGTGGGCACTTAGAACCACATGTGGGGCAAAGAGTGTCAATTTCACTTTTGATAACACTGTGATCTTGGCAATACTTTATTATTCTTTCAGTGTTATCACGATAATGCTAAACAAAATCTTTATAATTTAGATAACAATTGAGACGAGAACTTAGGAGAACATCCACACAAATTGATGTCAAAGTAGATGGTAAATGAGAAATCGCGATAGAAGTTGAAGGCTCACACAACTCCATGGCTCTTGAAAGACTGAAAAATTAGAGGATGACATTTTTGAAAAGTGTTCAGTTTCCTAGTAAAGCTGTCAGCTGATTGGATATTCAAGTCACGTGATTCTAGTTTCGTTAAAATGCTAGTTCCAAGAAAAATGTGGATAGTCATTATTTGTTTAAGTACTATGATATATGGGTGACGTCTTGCTACGTAGATTACAATTGATGATGCAATAATGAAATAGTATATATATTTTTAACGTACAAACGAACAAAAGAGAGTTTATTCTGAAGAGGAATTTAAGTGTTATGGAATCGAGGGACTTTGTTTTTTGAGGTGGGTCAAATTAAATTTTGATTTTTAAACCAACTTTAGACTTAGCACCGCTTTGATTTATATATTAAACGAAACCTTTGACTTTTCTTGTTTTAGTGGAAGTACTCAAATTTGATAACTTTCTGGCGGAACAGACAGTAAGAATTACCATGGATTTCTTTACAGCAGTGGTGATTGTAAGAAGGGCATCACATTCTCCAAGGTCTTTATAGAAGCCAAATTCCAAACCCGTAAAGAGATTATTACCTTCAGCAAACCTATTTACACGTTTTTCCAACATACGTTAAAACAGAAAACGGTGCTATTATAGTATGCTACCTACCGTCGAATTTCTATTAAAGTATGGTAAATACCACAAAGTATGTTATCTACCATCAATGTTAATCCTCCTTTTTGATGAGAATTATCAAACAGATTACTTACCACCAGTATGTTATTCTCATTGGACTTTAATGATAGTTTAATAATATTTATAGGGGGGACAACCTGGGTGCAAAATTATAAGCAGTTTGTAGGGAAACTTTTATTACACATTATTCAAAGCTCATCATACAACAATGTTACGAGTTATTCAAATGAAAAATCAAATATTACAAAACTGAAAGAAAAAAATCTATGAAAAAAATTCAATAAGAAATTTATTCTACTTCTGCTTGTAAACATATCTTACGTCATTCAAGAAAGCAGGAAATACATCGTTGCCTTTTCTCAGAACTTTCTAACAGTAATGATCTAAATGGGATTGTAAATGCTGATGAAGTAGTCCTCTCTTCTTTTTCAGTATGTCAATCATGGCATCCAGCCATGATTGCTCAATAGACTGAGTATTTGCTCCTGAGTTTGGGTCCACATAATTCTGTTGATGGTTCATGGTTTTGTGCTCATAACCGAGATTCCTTAAGAACATATATGCTGGTCATTCATTGGAATGGATTACAGATCCAAATTGGCTCTCACGTTGTATGATAGGGATCAACGTTTCCTTATCTCTTCTTTCAACGTAAAAGTACCTGCAATCAAGTCCATTTTTCAATCCAAAAACCCAAGTTACATCGATGCGAGCACCATGGTTCTTCTTATTAACAGGCTCAGCATCAGGGGATGGTCGCCAGCCAACAATCGACCTCGGTTATACCTATGATGACCAGCAAACCCAGCCTCATCAATCTGTATGGGGTTTTCCTTAGTGCCAACCATTTTTGCCTCTAGTTTGACATGAAACCATCGCACTACACACTTCCCGACTCATATTAAACAAATCAGTGACTGTATTAGGTGATTTCCCAGATAATTGTATGGTAGTGTTAATTGGGGTCTCGTAAACAAAATAATAAACCAATTCCAAAATTTCACATAAACTCAGTCTGCTTTTTATCTTTCCATTCAAATCACAATAGTGAAAAAACTTGTTTCCTTTCCGAACCGAACGATAAGTTTGGCACCCTTTTTCTGGGCTTCTCAGTATTGGCACAAATTCTCCTTTTCTGTTCCTCTTCTCTTTTTCCTGCATCAGTGATCCACATTTATGACAAGGAGGCACACCTTCAACCTGGTCAAGAAGATCGTGTTCTCTTTAGTACGCCACAGCTACATTTTCGCTGGAAATTATTGTACAAATCTCTGGCAAGCATGGTGCTAGTGGATTTCCTTTTAGATATATGTGTGACTGCAACGAGGCTGGAAATAATACGGAATAACCACGTCCAATTTTGGACTACTTATGCACATGTAAACAAGGAAATTTATATTTCCTTATTCTAGTGCTAATCTGCCTTAGAAGAGACGGATTAGCTATGGTGAAAAGTCGGTAATAATCCTCCTTATTAGAGGCGGTTCAGCAAGTACACCGTATCATTATTCTAGTGCTAATTGGCCTTAGAAGAGACGGATTAGTTATGGTGAAAAGTCGGTAATGATCCTCCTTATTAAAGGCGGATTAGCAAGTTGACCGTATCCCTAGGGAATGATGTAGGTATAAGTCGGTAATGATCCTCCTTATAAGAGGTGGATTATCAAGTCGGTAGTGATCCTTCTTATTAGAGGTGGATTGGCAAGTAGACCATATCCTTAGGGACTGATGGTAGGTATCATACTATAGCCAGAAAGGGGTGGTAGATAGCAAAATTGTCAGTAGATAGCATACTATGATAGCACCAAGAAAACTATCGCTATCTTGCAGAAAATAATATAACTTAGGGGGTACGAGATCAGCGATCTTTATCAAAAAAAGGAATACTAGCATTTGGGTCTACACCTCCATGAGTATCAAAGTCCATTATGAGAGTTTTAATTTCAAAGGACCGAAAACCTAAATTAGTTAGCTCTGCCTCAGGAAAAACAGTAAGGAGGAAGGTAGACTTTCCCATTACTCTGTTCACTGTCAAACGCATCAGCCAAAAGAATTGCCTTTTAAAATGAACTATGAGTGACCGGGCAATTGTGTTCAAGAAAAGAAGGAAGTGATTAGTGAACACTTCTATAAGAACTTATTATTTGAATCTTGCAACGATATAAAATTTAATGTGGAAGTTTAATTACAAAAGTCAAGATTAAAACGAAAATTTACAACTTATGCCAATGAACTGCAATTCCTTTGTTTGATAGAATCCGTGTCCTTTGTGCAATGTAACCCTTCCAAACTGTGCTACTCTAGGACTGATAACATTTCTCCAGACACCTCTCCCGCATATCATAGTGACCACTGAATTTTTGTATAACCTGACAATTACAAAGAAAATTTTGTAATAAAGGCCAAGGCCTTCTATGGTTTAGGCCAAGGCGTAAGTCTTTACTGCTTATATCAAAATGCAAATATAAGTTAAAAGTGCAGTAAGCTTGATAGCAATCTTGCAATAGTCCTAGCCTTTAGCTTAGCATGATAACTAGATTTAGGCTATCCTAGTTCAAAACTAACGTATTTTCCTAGGTTAAGTGCCAAGTTTAAAATTCAATAAGTTATATTTTTCAGTGCTTAGTCTTCTTAGTTATCATGTAAGCAAGTTCAATTGCCTATCCTAAGGTTTTATAAGTTTTCAACGTTAGTACATGAAAGAAAACCGTTGTTTATTAGCTTAACCTATGATACTTAAACTTCGACAAGTTATGCCCAAGTTCATGAGAAAATACTAGTGAAAACGACAATTATCATGAACTATCAGGTAATGTTTTTATTGGATGTGCAAGGTAGGTTAATGAACAGATTAAATTCAAATCTATACAACATTAATATTGACTAAAGACGCGTAAATGTCACTCGAGTCTTACATACAAACTGCTATAAACCCGGTTCCCTTTTCTTCCCAACCCTTTGATACTTCATTTGTTGATTTTCGTCCTCATTGTACATCATTGGGTAAAATTATAGAACAACATGGGCCAACATTTCTAATTTGAAGAACCCCTTTTCCTTCAGTAAATAGTGTGCTTTCAACGAATTTGACCTTTATTCCTACATCCAATGAGCTGTTCTACCGTTATGGACACCCCCTTCCTGAGGGACGCAGGTGGGAACCGGGGACTTTGAGTGTGCAAAAAACAGGACAAAACATAATTATTAAACACTTTCTAAATTTGGAAAGGCCACAGAACTTAACAAACCCACCTAACCTAACCTAGTACTTCCCAGGTCACAGACCTAGCAGGTGGGGGCAACCCCTGGTACCCCTTCCTAGGTCACAGACAGAGCTGGGGGCAAGTCCCATTTGACCCCCACTCCCAGGTCACAAACTAAAAGTAAATCACAAATAAATCCTTACCAGAATTGCACTTGGGACACTTTAACCTTTGAGGAATAACACAATGATTTTTTTTTTAATTTTTCACTACACCAGGAGTACCAGGATAATCAAAGTGAACCTTGGCTACAGAATCAAAATACCCATAAGAGATGCTATCACACTTTGTTATGTTGGACTCCATAACGCACACCCAGCAAGTCAATCAGGCCATACACGCAGAGGATTGGCACGCTGATTTGATCGCGATTGCGCTAATCCTTAACGTGTATGGGAAGTAAACAAGACAAACCCGGCGCGACTAGCCTATCCTCTCATTCTGTCAGCATGTTTAACCAGACAGATCAATCCTGTCATGATTGGCAGCTTGGCCTGCCAGTCTCGTGCGTGTTTGGGCATGGTCTAGCATGCTGATGGGGTTGACTCGCCTATTTTGTCACGTACAGTATTCCATACTTCGTCCCCTGGTCGGAGTACTTTTTTTATTTTTAAGATAAATTGATTCCATTTCACAAGTTTGTAATATTATGGAATTTCATTGCTCTTTGTTCTAGGTTTTCCCCTCACATTTTCATTCACCAAGTTAGGATTTCCTTATATTTCATCTCCTTTTTCATAGTATATTTTATCTTTAAACCACACAGTATTCTGCCTTATTCGTGCAATAGTGTCTTCTATTCTGATAATACACAGATACTGAAACAAAAGGAAAAAAAATATAATATTTTGATTAAGTTTTATGAAGTTTCTTCATGGGAAAAGACGAAGGTGTAAAATATGGATAGAGGATAAATTAAGTAGCTACTGATAATTCTATTAACTTATGTATATCTCTCTCACATTTTCTCTCTGCCTATATAAACGCAATAATTTTAAAATTTCTATAAATTAACGCGAAAATAACTACGCCTAATTAGAAATGCAGTAGTGCTTCAGCATGAGATAAACTCCAGAAAGGTCTAAAAATCCATTAAGTCTATTCTTCTCAGTAGACACCTGGACTCGCGGATTAATTGGGATAAACAGAAAAGTTAATCTTACAATGACTTCGAAGGAAATAAGTACATTAACACCGTAGCAGACGAATTACCACCGCGTAGAGGATGACAGAGAATGCCTATCACGTTCCTTCATATGACTATTCCAAGTCAGATTTCATAGATTTATATCATGTAAAAAGTAAAGAAAGTAATAAGTACCAAAATTTGGCATTTTCAAAATTAGATGCAGGCAACCAATTGTACTTGATACCCGGTAACGTACCAGATTTAGTTAACAAGTACCAAAAACGTAATCAAGTGGGCCTATCCAGGGTGCCCAATCCTCTTGAACTAAGCAGGCTAGTCCGTAGGGTGTGGGCATTTGTCCAAGACCGTCTCGAGTGACGGCCTTGATTTCTACCAGTATTAGAGGGTAGCTACAGTCCTTAAGGACAAACTGTACGGCCAATCCTTTGTATGTATGGCTGGCTTAACACAACTATAAGGGAACTAAAGAGTTTTCAGAAGAAAACAGCATGTGTCATAGAACTACCTACGCCACACTTATGCATACATACGATACATTCCCAAATAGGGTTAACTTCGTCATATAGTAAGGGAAGGAAGGAAGAGAAGCTACTTACAAATGAACAAACATGTGTAATTCCATTGGTAGAGAGAATATGGAGGAGGGCTTGTGCACAGGAAATATAAAGTCGTTAATGACCAACAAGCTATGCACGAATGCACAAATGGGAGGAGATACTCCCGACTTCTAAAATGGAAACATAAGAGTAAAATGAATATTTTAGAGGAAGAAGATTCCCTTATGATGTGCAAGTTTTCATGGATTTAGTATGTATCCCAGAGAATAATGACTAAAGAAGAAAACGTTGGCAATTGTATACAATTGCTCCACCAGCAAGTTGTAAAATTTAAGTACTTTCACTCAAAAAAGAGGGAAGTCTAAGGTTTTGTTTGATATATAAATCTAAGCGGCGCTTGGTCTAGAACGGGTTTGAAGATCAAAATTAAATTTGACTCACCTCGACTTCATAACTCACTATAATGACTGTTCAGACTGAGCCCTCGTTTGTTCGTTCGTTTGTTAAAGACATAGAATATGTCATTATTACATCATCGATTGTATTCTGCAGAACAAGACGTCACCCAAACATCATAATTTTCAACCAACGATGATTATCCACATTTTACTTGGGAGTAGCATTTTATCTAAACAAGAATCACGTGACTTGAATACCAAATCAGGTGCCAGAAACTGAACACTTTTATAAAGATTTTGTTTTGCATCAATGTGGTAACATCGAAAGAATAATAAAGTTGGTCCCGCCTCATTGAAACTTTCGTTGTTCGCCAGCGGAGAGGCGTTTGCCTGGTTTCTGTGCGCAGAAGTCCAGTTCTGCATCAAGGTTTGACTCAATCAACCACCAAAGCAGATTATGTTCTCGCGGCGATACCCGAAGGCAACTTTCCGGCAATATCCGACTAGCATTGTGAACAAGGAGACACCCCAATAGCGTATGACGCCCTTAAAACATACCTTCTACAGCAGCACTTGCCGTCGCCAGCCACTCATATAGCAAAGCTTTTTCAGCTCTCTCAACAACCGTTGAGGGACCAAAGGGCTTTCTTCGCTCGCCCTCAGGGAAATGACCAGTATCACTCGCCTGCAACATGCCGCAGATGGCTCTCCTCGTGAGGTGAAGCTACTTCGTGCCCTTTGGGTACGCCATTTATCCGTACCTGTACGCGCTGCCATACCCGATGTCAATAGTTCACCCATAAAGGACTTGATGACCAGAACTGACACCCTTAGGACAGCCATTTCACGACCTTCAAGACCTCCATCAACGCCTTCACTCCTGACAAAGAGGACGTCTATTCAACGTCAACTGAAGCTGACGTGAATTCCGTAGGACATACACGCTTACCCAGCGACGTGCCAGAGTGGCGACAAAGCCAACCATCACCTACCACTCACTTGCGCTCCAACCAACGACTTCTATAGCCCCTTACTGTCGCTCATCGCCCACGGTTTTTCTACTACCACTACATATTCGGGGCAGCCGCGAAGAAATGTGCCAAGGATTGTCAGTGGCCAAAAATCGTGTAAGTAGGCCATTGCTAGTGGCGGTGGCCTCCCGTGTTTATAATCTTTTTTCTTTACATGATACAGGAATGGGCATAAGATTATATGGTAGACACATGGGCTTGTCATTCTCTTTTGCCAAGGGAACTCCTTAGGACACGTTATAGTCTGTCTACATCTGCCGACGTCCACCTGGTAGCTGCCAATGGATCTGAAATACCCACATAAGGTTACGAGAACCTCACATTATCGTTTGGAAAAAGTAAATTTAATTGGAAGTTTCTCGTTGCTGAAAGCACATTGCCAATCATCGGTGCGGATTTCCTCTCTCATTTTCACCTTCTGGTCGATGTCGCCCACCGACCATTGGCCAACGCAGACTCATACTTGTCGATATCTCTTCAACCCACCCTCTCCAACCTCGCTCTCCACATCAGCACACCTACGGATGCCTACACACACCTCCGCATGTCGTACCCGGAAGTTTTCCGTCCAGCACTTCGCCAAAAGCCCACGGCTCCTGCCAAGCACGGTATTTATCACCATATGAAGACGACAGGACCCCCAGTCTTCGTAAAATTCAGACGTCTGGCACCAGATCGATTGGCAGCCACCGAACAGATGTTTGCCGATATGTAGGAAATGGGCCTTTGTTGAAAAGGCCTCCAGCCCATGGGCGTCACCCTTACACATCGTTCTGAAGAAAGATGGCTCCCTCCTTCCGTACGGGGATTACAGGCGCCTGAACATGCAAACAGAACCGGATCACTACCCCCTTCCAAACATCGCCGACATGACCTCCTACCTGCAAAAAGCAAAGATTTTCTCCACGCCCGACCTCCTGAAGGGGTATTATCAGGTGCCTATGAACCCAGAAGACATCCCCAAGACTGCCATCACCACTGCGTTTGGTACATACAGCTTAAATTAATTCTGTTTTGGCCTCCATAATGCGGGTTCCACTTTTCAACGTCTCATGGATGGTATCTTAGGGGACCTCCCCTTCCGTGTATGTTATGTGGACGACACACTTGTGTTTTCTTCCTCAAAAGAGCAACACCTCCGTCACCTGCGCATAGTGCTTGACCGCTTGCAACAAAACGGCCTTGTAGTCCAGTACGACATGTGTACCTTTGGCGCCAACGAAGTGTCATTCTTAGGGCACAGCATCACTCCTGAAATAGTCCATCCCCTCCCTGAGAAGGCAGCAACCTTTCAGAACTTCCCTGCGCCCTCCACCCTCAAAGCTCTGCAGGAATTCTTGAGCATGATCAATTATTATCACCATTTTCGGGCAGCCATTGCCGCCACTCTTGCTCCCCTCTACGCCTCCCTCAAGGGTAAGCCATAGGACCTGAAGTGGGGTCCCCTTCAAGAAGCGGCCTTCTGCAATGCAAAGAAGGCCCTATCAACTGTTGATGCTCTGACTTTTCCCATCCCACATGCCCCTCTACTCTCCACCGATGACAGCGACGTCGCTATTGGTGCAGTGCTTGAAGAGCTGGTCAACGGCTCAGCCGCCCCCATTGGCTTTCTTCAGCAGAAAACTGTCCAAGGCAGAATAGGGTTATTCTACCTTCGATCGCGAATTGCTGACGGTGCACGTGGCTTTTCATCACTTTCACCATTTCTTAGAAGGCATACCCTTCGTCATTTGCAGACCACATTCCTCTGGTGTATGCCTTCACTTGACAGTCTGATGCCTAGTCCGTCCGTCAACGCCGACATCTCTCCGCCGTGGTTGAATACAATTGTTCCCTTCAACACGTCCCTGAGAAAATTAATCCCGTTGCTGATGCCCTGTCAAGAAACACGTTGGCTGCCGTTCAACTGGGATTGGATTACTACGCCTTGGCTGAAGGTTAACGACAGGATCCAGTGTCGGGCATGTACGACATCCTGCACATCCCTCCGTTGGGAAGACACCCCCTCGGCGAATACAGCACCACCCTCCTCTGTGACGTCAGTACTGGTAGACCGTGACCTAGGATTCCTGCTCCCATACGCCGACAGGTGTTTGATTTCATTCACGGCCTTTCACATCCCTCCTTCCGTTCTACTGCACAGCTGTTGAAGACGAAGCTCATTTGGCTTGGAATTTCTGAGGATGCTAAGGATTGGGTCTGCGCCAAACTTCCAAAGTACATCGACACACGGATTCAGGAGTTGGCACCTTTCCTCAACATCAGTGTCGTTTCGCCCACAATCACGTCGATGTTGTTGGCCCCATACCCACATCAAAAGGACATCGTTACCTTTTTACTGTCATCGACCGCTCCACTCGTTGGCCTGAAGCCATTCCCATGGAAACTGCAATGTCAGCCTCATGTACATCTGCCTTACTCTTAGGATGGATTGTAAGATTTGGTATCGCTGAACATATTACTTCTGACAGGGGTACCACTTTCACCTCTCAATTGTGGACATAAGCGAATCTCCTGGGCATCACCCTACATCACACAACTGCCTACAACCCCACTGCCAATGGAATGATTGAACGTTTTTATCGTACCCTCAAAGCAGCTTTGATGTCCCGCTTCAAGGATTACAACTGGTTTACTCAGCTTCCCTGGGTCCTCCTTGGACTAAGGACCACTCCTAAAGACGCCCTTGACGTCTCGGCATCTGAAATGGTGTATGGTGACACGTTGGTAATCTTTGCCGAATTTTTTCCTTCGGCAACCTCCTCCGACAATCTCCAGCGCATACGTCACGTCATGGGAAAATCTACTCCATGCCGCCAGACATACAAACCCCCACCAAAGCATCACATACCGACAGACTTGCACTCTGTAATGCTCATCTTCCTATGCAACAACACTAGCAAGTCACTGCTAACGCCACCTTACACGGGCCCTTTCCTTGTGATCCGATGCAGTTCGAAAGCATTCCTACTAAACTTTCGTGGCAAAGAAGATTTGGTTTCCATTGCTCGTCTAAAACCTGCTTATCTCCTGCCAGATGACCAGCCTACATTTCGCCTCTCCAGATCAGGGCGTCCTATTTAACATGTATAGTATGTTATTTTTAGGGGGGGAGCCATGAACCAACTGTGTGTCACACGATCATACATAGTAACGACATTTCTTTTTTTTAGTATATATTATGCATTGTGTCTTCGCTCTCCCCTCGCACTAATAGGGACCTGAATAAACAAGTCTGTTTTTCTCACCTTTAACTATTAACAGAACCTGTTGTCGGTTGAACATAAAATGACCTGTAATGTTTTTATGTCCTTTTTGACTGGACTTTATGTATATATAAACTCATGTTCTCTAATAAAGTTACTCAGTTGCTTTCATCCTGCCTTCTTAGTGACAGCCTCTCTTGGCCCGTCATAGAGGCATTTAATAAAATAAGTGAATATCATTATTTTTGGGCTCAGCCATGTCGTCCTGATGGAAGGTTCCTTCAGGCAGCTTTCTAAGGGATATTTGGCTACAGTGATTCTCCTAGATAATTAACCAAAGGTCTCAGGAATTCTAACACCAAGCGCGAGTACCCTTAATATAACTTTTAAGGACATCGCATAAATCTTGGGACGTATTTCTTGATATGACACATGACAATCTTCACACAGAATAGATTTTACACTTTGAGGGGGAAGAGTGGCAAAATGAAGGGTAGCCACTATCAAGGTTACCCGGTGGATCCCCTTCCACTAGTACTATGGCATATCATTCCTTCTAACATAGCCATTTAAGCACAGTGCTTTCCCATGTTGCTCTCGATGTTATTACTCTTTTCAAGGAATATTATCATGCAATCTCCAGCATTTTCATCCTGTCTATAAGTTTTAGCTCCCTTCTCATAATTAAATTAACATAATCTAGGTGTGTTAAGCGGAGCACTGCCATCCCTGGAGGCGGCCATTATAAGAACTCTGTCGTTCGCCATAAATGCTTTATTTAGTTAGTAGTACGACGTTTTCGCTATTTAGCTATAAAGAAATTCTAGCTAGTTAGGCAAAATTATACTAGTGAAGATAAGCTTTACACATGTAATATTTCCTCTTCCGAATAAACGTTTCTATCATATACGATAGAGCCTCGGTGGTAAATGCGTAGCCGAGATCCCGACTTGGGTTAGGCTAGCCTAACTATTTTATTATACTTCAGCAACGTTATCCCCCGTTTAACCTCTTGTATCGTTTTTATTAATTCGGTTGGAGATATAGATATCTCCTAGAATTACTCGCATAATTCGATACGCTTCTCTTTTAGAGAAAGGAGGATAAACCCTTCCTTCCCCCTGAGTGCCGCCAGCCCAAGCGACAACCCTATCTTCCGTCATCGCTATCGAGTAGTGTACTCCGTCTTGACTTGGATAGTGTTTTCTGTCGATCTTCTTTGCCGGAAAGTATCCCGGCTTTGAAATACAACAGTAACTCAGGGTATTCTGTCTTGTTGCCGACAACGCTACTGATAGGGGAATAGTCATCCCCCTGCCGGTTACATTGTTGTCGGCATAAGAAGTTCGGCTTCCCTAATCCACAACCGAAAGTGGATAGCATAATTACCGCCACCTTTCTCCCTTGTGGACTAGGAGATATGTCTTATATCTTGCAATGTCTCAGGCTAGGGAATCATTATTCCTCTGACGCCCACGTCAGTGCCGGTATAGGAAACTATGCTTCCTAGATTTACAGCTGAAAGTAGGAGGCATACCTGCCGCCACCTTTCTCTGTAAAATATAAGACCCTTTCCCTTCCCCTTCTGTCGTTTAGTAGCCATCAGGATTCCTGTGGCCGGTATTCTACAATCTCCCCGCTTGCCAGGCTGACTGGGTTACCGACTGGGCTCCTACAAAGGCGGTTAGGTTTCCGCTTCAACCATCTCCCTAATGGAGGCTAAGCTCGGGGAAAGGTTGAGCCAAGCCCTGACGGCTGCCGGTGGGAAACCCATTACACCCTGTAACCAGAAGTACAGCTGGCAACAGAAATTGTGTCTGGATGGAAGCTAGAATCACTGTATTCCTCCCCTTCCATTTGAATTCTCATTCTAGGAAGAAGGCAGTAGAGACAATAGTCCGTACTCTCCTAATTAGTCTAATAACTATAATAATACAGTAGTTCTTCTTACCATTCTTTCTCTCTCCTTGTCAGCTACTGCCGCCAGGTACTAGCCTAAACCGGTAGGATACCGTTAAAACTACAGTAAAAGACAATACAGTAGCCAATATTCCTGCAGTATATCAATACAGCAGTTAGAAAGCTACCGTATATAATGATACAGTAGTATGAAATTTTCAACGTATTCTTTGTATCCTTTCACAGTCCATTGTTGAGAATCGATTAAAAATGTTGAGGTGAAGTAGTCCTTCAACATCCTGATGAATCCTAGATCATCGGGTCACCAATGATTACCATTCAGTATTAATATTCTACAAGTGGAGGAGTTAGTGTTAGTATTCACTGACTTTAGCTCTACGTACGAGAGTTATTCCGCTCTGTAATTTCCCTGATAAGGAAATTAAGAATATTAATATTGTAGGAGGTCACAGCAATTACCTGGAGAGGAAACGCAGTATTATGTCTCTTACTTCTTTTCTAGCTTATTTTCCTAAGCTATTATAAATAATAGTAAATTATACTATTTTAAGCATGTGTAATTATATCAGTGGTACAAACAACTGAGTACTCATCTGACTCTTTTTTCTCCCCTACAAGAGGAGCCAATGATGAAGGGTACAGTTGTGTTCTGCAACTGCAAGAGAAACAACTTTGTGGGCCTACGGTGTACAGGTCTCATGCCCCCTGCTGCATCGTATCTGGATCCCTGAGGTACTGGGAAACGTATTTTAAGCATATATATAAATGATATAAACAACCTAGTACTCATTCACCCTTTTCTCCCTTACAGGAGAGCCAATGGTGAAGTGTACAGTTGTGTTCTGCAAGTGCAAGAGTAAGAACTTTTGTGAGCATATGATGTACAGGTTTTATGCCCCTACTGCATAGTATCTGGATCCCTGATGTTCTGGGACCTGAAGGGTCGCTCTAATCGCTTGACCTTGCTGACCGATGGCTTTGTAAAAGATATCCCTGACACTACAGACTCAAGGGATACAGCAAGGGAAACACGCCAAAGGTGAGTATGCGGCTTCCAAAAGAACTCTCCGGGACCTTACCTACCTAACAAATCCTTGAAGTGCCTACTGGTACCTAAGGCTCAATCGAATACGTTTGTGCCTCAGGCACAGGTCCAGCCTCCCTCTATACAACGGACAGTGGACAAGGATATAAACAGTCATTGCAAGGCTTGGACATCCACCAAGATCGGATGTCAGAGGCGTCCATTGACACTGGACAGGACCTATTGCAAGAAGGCCCTGAATAAGGAGTGGTTCAACCACCTACGGAGGAAGAAGGATCTGTTTCGACGGTGACTGAGGTTCCTCAGCTCACTGTGCCAGCATATCAACCTATGCCATCAACCTCTTCAGCCTCAACTCCCCACCTGGCTAGACAGGTCGGCAGAAGCGAAAAGCACCTAGAGTCGATCCAGCAGATGCTGATACTGTTCCGGAAGGAACAAGAGGAGAATAAGCAAGATCTCAAAGAGATGAAGAGAGAAGTACAGGGAAGGAAACGCCCTGGAGCTTCCAGGGGCTCCGCTAAGCCCCTTAAAATATCTAACTTCCCTGACTGCTCCGAACCAACCCCTGGAGGTAGACGGAACACATGCCCATGTTGAATGGGAAACTTTATATCTCCAAGATGTTGTGGTCCAATCCCCTTGAAGAGCTTTTATTCTGGCCCAGCTTTCAGCGTACCGAGATTGCTACGTGAGACTGCGAGATGAACTTACATCCCGCGACGAGACTATACCGAAGGAAGTCATTGTCCTCGAACATGACAAGGCACAAACCATCCCTACCAAGACCCAGAAAGGGGCCAGATATGCTAACTCCAAAGTCTCAGCATTGAGCAAGAAGCATCCAACCTTCATTGCTCCTTCCTCCTGAGCCTTCCCCCTTTTCGGTGAAAGCCCTAGACTGTGTCATGAGAGCAGTTGAAGAGGGCAAACCCTGCCCAATCCTAGAGAGATGCAAACCATTATCTCTAGCTATACCCACCTGTGAGGAGAAGTGGAAAGAGGTACATCTAACCTTCTCCGTCTCGAAGTTAGATCCGGAGATAGGAGGCCAGCAGTTTAATGAGAACCTTCCAAAGTTGCCAAACCATCTTTTGAGAAGGGAACAGGAGACAAAAGATAGTCTTGCCGACTCCCTGTCTCATCAGAACTGCTTAGAAATGTGTGCAGGCCTTTAATAGCGCCCCACTCTTGTGATGGATTTGTAGGCTTTTCTCAGGTCAAAAAAAGACCGGTAGAGGGCATGTGTTTGCCGCAACAATGGTGAAACATGAACCCAGAAAACTGATTTCATCATGTATATGTGGCGTAAACCCTTTCCGACAGGAAGTGGTCCAAGATGTCATTACCAAAGCCACCACGGAGAATAGGAACCTGCTCCAAAAGTGGGGCATATCCTCAAAGAGGAAATCGTTATTAGAACTGCACAATTTCCGTCCGTGACCATGACCACGGTGCCTCAAATGGTAGCCTAGCCGTAAACCACCTTCCAGGTGGACTCTCATCAGCTGGTAGCCAGTCACCTGTGTTTAATCCAGGCTTTGAAAGGCACTCGACCACCTTTCGGCCCTACAAAGGTAAGGGCCTAAAAAGAGGATTCTCCGGAAATCCCCCAAGGGTGGAGGAGGACGCTGTCACGGAAACATGTCCACAAGAACCTCTAGACAATGAGAAGTTCTAGGTGGAAGGCAGATTTTTCCACTTTCGGGATCGATGGACCTTCGATCCCTTGGTCCACAGCCAAATCACGAATGGACTTGGTTGGATATGGAACAAAAATCCACCCCACCTTTCCAAAATTCTTCCAACAGTCCACCCCCTTATTGGAAGAATATACCTCAGAACTATTGAACAAGAAGGTAATGAGGAAAGCGAAGCCCATCAAAATTCCAGGGAAGGCTGTATCGTGTTCCCAAGAAAGACTCAGATACACCCAGAGTCATTCTAGACTTGTCTCCACTCAACAAGTGCATCGAGAACAAAAGTTCCGGATGCTTATAGTGCAACACATAAGGACCCTTCTACCAAAAAGGGGAGTATACAGTCTCAATAGACCTGGCATATGCTTACTGGCACCTACCAGTCAGTTGCCCCATCTCCTCCTACCTAGGATTCAGGCTACAGAAGACAAAATTTGTCTTCACAGCCATGCCCTTTGGACTAAACATAACCCCAAAGGTATCCACAAAGCTAACCAACACGATCGTCAAGCACCTACACTCCGAAGGAGTACAGGTAGTAGCATACCTGGACGATTGGTGGGTGTGGGCAGCATGCAAAACTACTTGTCTGCAAGCGGCCAGAAAGGTGATCCAGTTCCTGGAACACCTGTGCCTCAAGATCAATCGCTAGAAGTCTCGGCTTTCTCCAGCTCACAAATTTCAATGGTTAGAAATCCATGGGAACTTGCAGTCACACCACCTCTCCATTCTATTAAAGAAGAGCAGAGAAATAGCGGCATGTGTCAAGAGACTAATCCAACACAAGAGGATTACTAAATGCCAAAAGGAAAGAGTACTGGGCTCTCTCCGGTTCGCAGTAGTGACAGACCCGGTGCTAGAAGCACAGAAAAAGGATACGTCTGGAGTCTGGAGGAGATACGCATCAAATGCTCGAAGAGATAAACAAGGTTGACACCGATCCGATTGCGCATGCCATTCAGGCCGTTGTCAACAAATAAGAGCCTGGCACAGACAATTCTCTTGCAACCACCACAAACATCCGTGGTGATACACACGAAAGCCTCCCTGAAAGAATGTGGAGACCATCCACTTGAAATGATAGGGCATGATATTGATCATTCCAGATGAAAAAAAAATTTCACATCAACATATTGGAGGCTATGACAGTCCTCATGATGTTAAGGAGACTATCCCCTCGCAGTACAGTCCACATCAGACTGGCTCTCAACAACGAGGTGATAGTAATATGTCTAAATCGATAAGGCTTGAGTTCTCCTCACATTAACCACGTGATGTTAGCCATCTTCCGCCTGGCAAGTAAGAGAAGATAGCATTTATAAAGCAGTTCACCTTCAAGGGTTCCGCGATGTGATAGCGGATACTCTATCCAGGCGAAAGCCGATAGAACAGAATGGTCTCTAGATGCAGACTCATTCTCCTTTATTTTCGATAAAAGTCCCGGAATTGCAGATGGACCTCTTCGCAACGAGCAACAACCAGAAACTACCTCGTTATGTAGCCCCTTACGAGAACCTTAAGCAGAAGCGTTAGACATCATGTCTCTCGACTGGTATGGATGGAATCAAATTTATCTGTTTCCACCAACCAATCTCCTGCTAAAAGTCCTCGACAAGCTAGGATCCTTCAGAGGAACAGCTCCTGTATGGCCCCCAAATGGCCCAAAAACAATTGGTTTCCTCTAGTTCTAGAATTGAAACTGTAGCTATTTCCTATCCCGTACCCAGTTTTATCCAAACTGGTGCAGATGTCGACTGTTACATTTCACCCTCGAGAACCAACAATCTGCATTTCATGATTTTTTCGCCCTAGTAGCGAACAAAAGTTTGGGATCTCAAAGAATGTGGCCTACTTCATTGTAGAGTACAAGTCAATTCGAACCAGAAGAAAATGTGAATTATCTTGGAAGAAAGGGGTAACCCTTGTGAAAACAAGGGGACCAACAGAAATAGAAATTTCAAAAGATTTCTGTCTCTCTTTCTTCTTTCACCTACTTGAACGAGGCCTGACTTCCAGTACGATAACCACGTGTAAGTCGGCCCTGACTAGACCTTCTATACGCCTTTGAGACGGACCTCATAAGCGAAACCTTCTTTAAGGTACCAAAGCTTGCACTAGACCCAAGCCGGCAACCCTGCCAAAGCCCATTACATGGTTGTTGGTCAAAGTCTTGCACTATGCTTCGAACCTAAACAATGAGGATTGTACTCTAAAGGAACTAACACAGAAAGTAAATTTTCTGTTCTCAGTAGCCTCAGGGGCTGGAATTAGTGAAATATTGGTCCTATCAGGGATGTAGGCCATATTCAGTTCATAGAAGATTGAGAACTGAATCCTTTCCCCGATCCTACTTTTCTCGCCAAAAACTAGCTGCCCACCAAAAGGTGGGGTCCTTGGAGAATCTGTCCACTGAGGGAAGATGTCTCCCTATACCCTTTAGGGTGTCTTAAGGTCTATCTTCGTAGAACTTCAGACTTCAAGGAAGGACAACTCTTCTGAGGCAAGACCTCAGGATCAAAATCTATCCCTAAAATAACTAAGAGCAATGATCACCTACTTATTCGCAGAGCGGATCCTGACAGCTCACCCGCAGTTCATCATCCCAAGAAAATTGGTTCTTCACGGAACTTCTTCCAACACTATACGAAGCAAGAACATAAAATAAGACATGTTGCAGTGGCAGCGGGTAGTTTTAAAAACCCGTCGTCTAACCATGCGACGAACAGTGAACTGCTTTGGGACTTTCCAGTGCATTGGGTGTATGGGTACATTTACCCTAGAGGGCAAATCACAACGATGGTTAACACACTGTTCCATATAGGTGCATATCTGACCGATAACACCAGTGCTGAGTGAACGTTGCGTCACGGTGTTCATGCATTTCCAAAATCAGTACGATTGCGTCAGATTTGGTTTCACATCTCCAGTGAGTGGCATCATTTCGATGAAATTACATATTTTTCCAACAGGAGAAAATATGGACCCTGATGTGCTTTCAATGCCGGATTGGATTCATACCTGATTGTAACTACAATTGATAATATAGTTACAAGGTAAAATACTAAACGTATTTGCGTCTTATTGCTGATATCTCAGTTACAGACGAATAAAGCATACTAGAGTTTTAACTAAACCCTAGAAGGGCCCAATTTGAAATAAAAGTACAGATTTCCAAGGGAAGAAAAGGGTAATCTCTGAGATTTACCGTCCGTCTCTATGGAGATACAAACTTTGAATCCTTCTAGTTGAAGTCGACATTTTCCCTGCAGGGAGCAGGAAGCCCTAAGCTAGTTCCAAGCTTAGTGGATATTACAACTAACGGTAATGTCATATATACAGTTCTAGGAGAACATATAAGGAATTCATTCAAAGTAAAGGCAATTATACAAACCCACAGATGTATTACTTTCAAGTAATTCTCTGGTAAACTTCTATCAGGACAACATGGCTGAGCCCAAAAAACGGATTTTGAGCAATGCGAAAAATTTAAATTTGGGTGATATGGCCATGTCGTCCTGAAGGACCCTCCTTTCTTTCAAAAGGAGTATAAAACTAAGTAAAGAAAGACCCCACCCGAAACTACTCTATCTGTGGCTATTCCTGCTTAAATGCAACAAGGAATAATACGCTGTAGTAGTACTGGGAGGGGATCCACCGGGTAATCTTGATAACGGCTCCCCTTCAATTTCGCCCCTCTTCCCCCTCAAAGTGTAAAATCTATTCGGGGGGAAGATTGCCATGTGCGGTGTCAAGAAATACATCCCCTGATTTATGCAATATCCTTAAAAGTTATATTAAGGATAGTCATGCCAGGAGTTAGAATTCTGGAGACCTATTGTTAATTCTCTGGGAGTATCACTGTGGCCAAACATCCCTAAGAAAGCTGCCTAAAGGAACCTTCCATTAAGACGACATGGCCATATCACCCAAAAATAGATTTTTTGCTTTGCTAAAAATCTGTTTTTTAATATTTTTGGCATGGCGCATAAAGTATAATGAAGTTGCATAACTTTTTATATCAACACGGTTATCAAGTAACATCTTAGTGTTAAAATTATTGTAATATACTCTGTCCTCACACGACAGAGTTTAAATAAACAGTGAAAACACCGCTCAGGTAAACGGATAGGGAACGCCTCGTGTGAATGTACAACATTTCAACGGTGGTTAGCCACCGCCCAGCCATTCGGAAAGAAATCTGGTCCTGTGAATCGGCCTTAAGCATTAATTTTACGTTAACTTTGTCTAAACCTGAAAAAGAATAATCGATGACCTATAGAATTCTATTTTGCCTGTAAAAGAGATAACCAGTTCTTACCTCTAACTTTGGAAGGTGTAATCTGTTTTTACAAATAATCTCAAGGTAGAGATCAACATAGAAATTTAGGAGTAGGGACTTTAGTATTCTATAACAAACTTAGTAAATAAATAAAAGTGTACAACAAATACATTAACAAAGTTGAAAAACAAATAGTAATTGTTCTCAAATGAAGTATGACGAGAGGAGGCTTCGCTTTGGCTGTAATGGGAGTAGGCTATAGCTGCCAGATGCCTTTTTCTCGACTTTCTTAACTTGGAATCTGCTCGACTATTACTGAAATCTGAAATAAAAAGTTGAGTGCTTTGAGAAACAGAGGAAATACTCTAGAAATCGACATATTTCATTCACTCAGAAGGTATATAATCATTCCACTAAACTCGAAGGTGTACCATTAATGATGTTTTACTGATAGTGTTTTATTTAGAATTACGATAGTTATCTCTGTTCTATGATATATATATATATATATATATATATATATATATATATATATATATATCATATATATATATACTATATATATATATATATATATATACATATATATATATATACACATATACATATATATATATATATGTACATATATATATATATATATATATATATATATATATATATATATATATATATATACATATATATATATATATATATATGTATATATATATATATATATATGTATATATATATATATATATTCAGATTCATCATACGCAATTGATAGTTAACTGCGGAATAAGCACCTCATAATATCCCTCCACTGGCGTCTGCTTCCCTAGTTTGTCAATCCATCCTCTTATTTCCCATCCCCTGCTTCTTTTGCAAATTCTGTTATTCTTAATGTCTATCTTTTATCTATCATCATCATTATATACCCTGTCTAGGACAATTTCTTCTTCTTACAAGTTAGAATATTCTCTACTTCAGATTGCCCTCGTATCATGTTACTCGTTTTGTCCCATAGAGTTATTAACATCATTATTCTTTCCAATGTACTTTGAGTTGTTACTAGTTTATGTTTTAACGATTTTGTATGGCTTCAGTTTTCTGATGCATAAGTTAATACTAGTAGGACCTCCTCATTAAATACTTGTCTTTTCAGAAAAAGGGAGATTTTACTTTTCATAATCTCATTTTGTTTACCAAAAGTTTTTCATCCCATGCTTATCATTAATTTGTATTCAGTTAAATTCTGTTATAAGTACGCATATTTACTAACAATCTCCAAAGGTTTGTTGATATCCTTTATTGGTTTGCCTCTCTAAATTTTCATTGAATATTATTTTTTTCATAGTTTTATTCATTTTTAGTCCGACATTTCTGTTTTCTTCATTTATATCTTCTATCATCTTTTGTAATTTCTTCCACGATTCAATAAATTGATCTATGCCATGAGCAAATCTTAAGTTGTTAAGGTATCCCCATTAATTTGTAATGTATAAAACTTCATTATCGTCATCATCTCCTCTTACGCCTATTGACGCAAAGGGCCTCGGTTAGATTTCGCCCGTCGTCTCTATCTTGTGCTTTTAATTCATTATTTCTCCATTCACCATCTCCTACTTCACGCTCCATAGACCTCAGTTATGTAGGCCTGGGTCTTCCAACTATCCTGGTGCCTTGTGAAGCACAGTTAAACGTTTGGTGATCTAATAGCTCTTGGGGAGTGCCAAGAGCATGCTCAAACCATCGCCATCTACCCCTCACCATGATCTCATCCACATGTCACTTGAGTAATCTCGTATATTTTCATTTCTAATCCTTACCCACCAATTTATCTCCCAATATCTTTTTGAGTGTTTTGTTCTCAAATCTACTATAGCTGGTGAAGTCTGTTTTATTGTCATACCATGATTCCTGGTATACAATATGGTTTTTATATGGAATTTAAGGCGATTTAATTTCCAAAATTCATCTAACCTACTTATTGTCTGATTTTCTTTTTTCAGCCTTTTACTAAACTCTAGTTCTAGAGACCCTGAATAGGAGATCAGAGTTCCTAAATACCTAAATGATTCTATCTTATCAATCATTTATCCTTTCAATGATATTTCATCTTCCATTGCATAAACTATTCTCTTTATCTCTCTCTGTCTTCTATTTATGTTGAACCCAGCCACCTGTGATATTGCATGCATTATGGTGTACTGCTCAGAAGGGCAGCATCATCAGCATACTCTAGGTCCGCTAAATTCCTGTTACCAATCCAGTTCAATCCTTCTTCACCATCTCATGAAAAGGATAAACAACATAAGTGGCAATACATTCGCTTGGAGTACTCTGCTGTTCACTGGAAATTTATTTTACAAGAATCCAATAACATTAAATTTGCACTTGCTCTGCTCATGAACAGCCTTGATTAAATTCACATATTTGACAGAAATTCCATAATAACGCAGAACTCTTCACAAAATTGGCCGTTGCACACTATCATAGGCTTTATCAGAATTCACAAATGCTTTCTAAAGTGGATTTCTATATTCTACGAATCCTGCTTGTTCATCTATCAGCTTTTCATCAACCTTCCTCTCTCGTATCTTTAGAATAAGAATACTTTACATTTTTATAACAACTGATGTGAGTGCTGTCTCTATAATTATTGCAGTCAATGGCATTTATACCAACACTTTCCACTCCCATTCATCTGGTTTAGCCTCTCCATGCCACATTTTACAAAAAAAGTCATGTAAGTATTCTGGGGGTCACATTATTTTCAGCCAGTATCATCTCAACAGTTATTCTATCATATACAGGGGCTTTCCATCTCTATATTAGGAACATATATCCAATTCCGGAGATATATATTCCCAAGATAGAATTCTGTATTAAATGCCCTAGGGGTTGATATTTAAATTGATTGAAATCACAAGTGCTAGGGATATATATTCATCATATATAACCACGTATTGCAAACTCACAATTCAGCTATCATTGTGGAGATAGGCTTATTTCAAGTCTATGAACTGATTCCTGTATTCGACAGGAATATGTATGGTGAATTGTCATGAACTTATATCTCTCTTGACAGCTCAGTTGGTAGAGTCCTCGCAGGCATTGTTTCGGCTGAATAGGCAGTGGTTTAAATCCCTACCCAGCCAGAAGCTATTACCATAAAATGAATCCCAGTGGGTATATATTCCCAGATAGAATTCGGTAATAAATGCCATTTTGGTTGATATTTACATTCATTGAGATCACGAGTGCTAGTGATATATATATATATATATATATGAATATATATATATATATATATATATACATATATATATATATATATATATATATATATGATATATATATGTATATATATATATATATATATATGTATACTAGTAATCCTTATCCGACTAACATGGTGCTTTCTGTGTATGGCATCATTACAAGCTCGAGTTTAATCAATTCTCTAATAAAATTTTGGCAATGAAATTTCCTCACAAAATATTCCTGATAGCTACCTAGGTTTAAAATAAATAAATAAATAAATAAATTTTTTATAGTTTTGGAAACAGAAATAGACCAAAGACCATATAGTCTTTTGGAACAAAGAGGTTTCTGTGGTAATTCATTTTACTTAATATAAGTTTTTTTTTTTTTTTTTAAATCTTTTTCTATTTAAGTTATGAAAGTTTCGGTAAAAGACGTAATTAATCTTGTTGTAATTTTTTGTATGTTTGCTTTTAATCATTCGTCATCCTTAGATTTAAACAAGAATTGTATAAGAACCATAAATCTATGAACTCCAATTTGCAGAAATACGATGGAAATTGAGGGTGGGATTCATGGGCAGTACATTTGGTTTATAACAGGTTACTCATTTAAAGTTTTTAGTTCTTTGCGTCATTGCTTAAAAATTTCTTCTTTGCTGAAGAATTACAATAACAGAGAACTCCATTGATGAGAAACACTTTCCTGATTATTAATATTATTATTATTAGTATTATTTTTATTATTATTATTATTATTATTATTATTATTATTATTATTATTATTATTATTATTATTATTCAGGATTAATAAAAATAATAATAATACTATTATTATTATTATTATTATTATTATTATTATTATTATTATTATTATTATTATTATTATTATTATTATTATTATTATTATTATTATTATTATTATTATTATTATTATTAATATTATTATTATTATTATTTTCATTTCATTGAAGATTATAGCCGCCGCAGTAAATTTAACTTTGCAGATTAGTTTTTCTCTTGTTCTAATTTCCTTGTTTTTCTTAACAGCACTGCACACGTTCAGTAACAGTTCTATATGGGTAATCGGTAAATAGAGGAAAAAAACAACAATAGAAAAAATTCTAAGATGGTAATAAAATTTTCTAAATGTAAACTTGTTAAATTCGGGGTAGAAAACAGAAGTCCACAATGCTCTTCCCGAGGGTGTCTAGTGTTTACTCTCATCTTCAGGTTAGATGTGGTATGATGTAATCTGGTCTAGGTCTATTTATACAGGTAGGGGACGGTAGTCAATTCGGAAGCTGGTCGTTGATTGGTTCCCATGAGCGGATGTGGTACCTAGTCTGGGACTGATCTATCACAGTCAGGCTGCTGCTGCACTCACAGTCGTTGGAGTTAGGCGGGGTATGAGTAATTAATACTGGGCTGGGCTCCCAGTGAAGGGTGCTAATGGCCAAGACTCTTCTTAAGCAGGGCTTGGTGTTAAGCAAGCTGTTCTGCCTCTCAGCTCCTAAGTTCAATGAGTCCCGAGCTGCTCCCTGATAAGTTGAAGCGCTCGCCAAAAGAGGTTCAGTCATAGACATACTGTCAAGTCGCTAATTGTCCTCATATTTATCGATGTTGGCAAGGGTTTGGTTCATGTTTTTGTGGCAGGAAAGAAATAGAAGTATTCCTTGTATAGTATCGAGGTTGGGTTTTTTCTACTGTATGATCAGACCTCTAGGATCCTTAGTCGTCTGTGTTCTGGGGCATTGCTGGTGATCGTGGTATTGCTAGTGATGTCTTCTCTTTTGATGCTTTTATTGTGCACCAAGAGTTGACGATCTTAATAGAATCCTGCCGAACGTGGCAGGACAAATGTTTAGACAGTCTTATTGTTACCATTCCAATATAATGACCAGGGAATCCATGGACTGAGCATTGGTGGGAAGAGAGAATCCTGCATGGTAGAAGCTGGACTGTTCTTCATAACGAGGGATGTTCTCGTTCTTGAATAATGATTTATCAAGTTTATCTCAGTTTCTGCTAGTATGGCTGTGACGTTGTTCCAGATAATATCCTTCATAAATTTCTCTTCCTAGTACTTCTTGTGCATAACGGCTTTATAGTACAGGTTGACCGTGGAAGTATACTTCCATTAAAAATTTTTAAATCCTATTTTTGGTTGAAATTTACACACACACACACAACACACACACACACACACACACACACACACATATATATATATATATATATATATATATTATATGTATATGTATATTATTATTAAGCTACAACTTTTGTTTAAAAGATAAGAGGCTCTAAACCCAAGGGCTCCCACAGGGTAATACAGCTCAGTGAGGAAAGAAGATAAGGAAATAAATAAATAAAAGATATGAGAAATAATGAACAATTAAGATAAACTATTTGAAAAACAGTAACAACATCAAAACAGATATCTCATATATAAACTATATGTCATATATAAACTAATGTCAGCCTGTTCAATATAAAACCATTTGCTGCAAGTTTGAACTTTTGAAGTGTTATCGGGTCAACTACCTGATTAGGAAGATGGTTCCACAACTTTATCACAGCTGGAATAAAACTTCTAGAATACTGTGTGGTTTTGAGCATCATGATGGAGAACGCCGGACTAATAGAATTAAATGCATACCTAGCATTACGAACAGGATGGAACTATCCGGGAAGATCTAAATGTAAATGATGATCAGAATTAAGAAAAATCTTTTACAGCATGCAGAACGAACTAATTGAACGACGGTGCCCGAGACTAATATCTAGATCAGGAATAAGAATTTCCTGTCCAACCAATTAAGATGAGAATCGGCAGCTGGAGGCCAGTCAGGAGATTAAAAGTAAATTTTCTGTCGATAATCACACCTAAAGTTTTAAAAGTCATACAGAGTCATGGGGTTCCTGTTTTTAGGTAGCCTGTTTCATATTACTCTATCCTGTGCATCTTGTTCTCTTAGATGCTTCTCCTTCGTGCCATTCTATGATTTATCTTTTCATTTGAACCTTGGCCTTCACATTCTTCTTTTGCTCTCCCCCTCAATGTTCATAAACCTTTTCCATATATGCTCATCGTTTCTCCTCATGACATTGCCAAACCATTTTAGTCTTCTTTCCTGGGCTTTCTTTGAAACCTTTTATGCTTTGACTGTCCCCCTGATCAATTTTTTCCGGATCTTATCCTTTTTTTTCCCGTGACACCACATATCCACCTCAACATTTTAAGTTTGGCTACTACCTGTCTCCTTTCTGCATACATAACTTTCATAATTCTGACATACTTTTTAGAAACTCGTGTTCTCTCTCGAGCAACTCGGCATTCCCAGCCTACCTAGGTACTCAATCATACGCTTTTTTTTTTCCCACATCAATAAACAACAGATGTAGTCCTTTCTGTTTCTTTATATTACTCCAGTGTTTGCCTCAATGCATATATTGCATCATCTGTACTCTTTCCTGAATAAAAGTAAACTATATTCTTCACAAATTATGGTTTCCATTCTCATTCTTCCTTTGATAATCCTCTCATATATTTTCATTGTATGTGACATTAG
>NC_090744.1:48065942-48098442 GCF_036898095.1 Palaemon carinicauda | reverse complement strand
ATTATTATTATTATTATTAGCCAAGCTATAACCCTAGTATGGAAAGAATTATGTTATAGCTCCAACAGGGAAAAATAGCCCAGTGAGGATAGGAAATAAGTAAATAAATAAATTATGAGAACAAATTAATAATAAATTATTCTAAAAACAGTAACAACGTCGAAACAGATATGTCATATATAAACTATAAAAAGACCTATGTCAGCCTGTTCAACATAAAGAAAATTTGCTGTAACTTTGAAGTTTTGAAGCTCTATTGATTCAACTACCCAATTAAGAAGATCATTCCACAACTTGGTCATAGATGGAATAAAGCTTCTAGAATACAGTGTAGTATTGAGCCTCATGATGGAAAAGGCCTGACTATTAGAATTAACTACCTGCCTGGTATTGTGAACAGGATGGAATTGTCCAGGAATATCTGAATACAAAGGATGGTCTGAATTATGAAAAATCATATGCCACTTGCTTATTGAACTAATTGAACAACAGTGCCAAAGATTAATATCTAAATTAGGAATAAGAAATTTAATAAACTGTAAGTTTCTGATCAATAAATCAAGATGAGAATCAGCAGTTGAAGACCAGACAGGAGAAAAATACTCAAAACAAGGTAAAATGAAAGAATTAAAACACTTCTTCAGAATATATTGATCACCGAAAATCTTGAAAGACTTTCCCAACAAGCCAATTTTGTGTGCAATTGAGGAAGAGACAGACCTAATGTATTTCTCAAAAGTGAATTTGCTGTCGAGAATCACACCTAAAATTTTAAAAGTCATACAAAGTTAAAGAAACAATATCAATGCTGAGATCCAGATGTTGAGGAGCCACTGTCTAAGATCTCCTTACAATCATATTTTGAGTTTTGTTGGGATTCAACTTCATACCCCATAATTTGCACCATGCACTAATTTTAGCTAGATCCCTATTAAGGGATTCACAAACCCCAGATCTACATTCAGGCGATGGAATTGATGCAAAGAGAGTAGCATCTGCATATGCAACAACCCTGTTTTCTAGGCCAAACCATATGTCATGTGTATATACTATGAGAAGTAATGGGCTGAGAACACTACCATGTGGAACACCAGATATAACATTCATATATTCACAATGGGGCCCATCAACAATAACTCTTCAAGATCTATTGCTTCAAAAATCCATAATAATGCTAAGAAACGATCCACCCACTCCAAACTGTTTGAGTTTGAAAACAAGGGCCTCATGATTAAAATGGTCAAAGGCCACACTAAAATCAAGGCTAATCATACAAACTTCTTGACGACAATCAAGGGGTTTTTGTATAGCATTGGAGATTTTAGGATGGGCATCACATGCTCCAAGGTCTTTACGAAAACCACATTGCGAACAAGGGAATAGATGATTACCTTCAGCAAACCTATTAAGAGATTTGCCAGAAGACGTTCAAAAACTTTAGATAATATGCGAGTTATGAAAATTGGGGATTTTAATCAGATGGACTTGAGCTATCACAAACATATTTACATAGTGGAGTAACATTACCAATTATCCAGCAAGTGCTAAAAGCTCCCTTCTTCCTAACTTGCACAAAATAACAGATAACCTTGGAGCTAAGAAATTTGTAGTCTTTATAATAAAAATGGAAAAATACCATTTGGGTTTACACATCCGTAAGCATCAATGTCCATCAACATAGCTTTAATTTCACGAGATCGAAAAGCTAAACTAGTATGTTTAGCCTCAGAAAAACAAGAATGAGTAAGTTCAAGTTTTTCATTACTCTGTTTACCGTAAAAAATATCAGCCAAAAGGGTTGCCTTTTCCTTTGGACAGTGAGCGACTGAGCCATCTGATTTAAGTGAAGGAGGAACTGTTGCATCAAATCCAAAGACTGCAGATTTAACGGTAGACCACCATTTTTGTTCCTGAGTTTTACCAGAGAGGGTTTCTTTTATGGATAAATTGTATTCCTTTTCAGTTGAGGCATAGATTCTCTGAGCAAAAGCTCGAAGCTAAATATAGTTATTCCAGGTCAAATCTGATCTGTTACCCTTCCAAAGATGATAGGCCTCCTGCTTCTCCAAATAAGCAGGTCTACAATCATCATTGAACCACGGTTTGTCCTTCACTCGGTACCTTAGCACACGAGAAGGGATACGCCTATCAATCATGTTGACTAGATTCACATTCAAAGGGACAACAGGATCTATAATTCAATATAATTATGACCAATTCAAGCACAAAAGATCATGCAAAATCCTATTCCAGTCTGCTTGCGATTTCATATAAATTTTACAAGAGTATGATAAATCAGGGACAGGCTGCCTAGTCTTCACTACTGATGAAATCAATGCATGACCAGATGTTCCGACTGAAGAACCAACCTTACTAGTTGTAACACCAGTGGAGTCAGTGTATACGATGTCCAAGCAATTACCAGACCCGTGAGTAGTGCATATCTTCACTTGGCAGTCTGAAACTTGGTTCATCCATCAAAGCTCACTGCACCTTTCAACAAGTCCCTGGTGAAATGAATCCTGTTGGTGATGCCCTGTCAAGATACACATTAGCCACCATTCACCTGTAATTGGATTACAACACTTTGGCAAAAGCCCATAGAAAAGATGAAATTTTTCACAAAATATGATATCGCTTGAGGCTTGGTTATTCAAAATATGCTGACTCCACTGATTAAGGCAATACAGTTCCTTTACCACTGCAGGCACTCTTCGATAAGACACTGTTTGTTATCAAAATGCTGATGACATTTAAGTGATGGCAACTTTGATCAAATACTATGGTAGTAGAATCTCGTCTCGCTGTTCATACTTTGGGAATAAATAAGTTTCTCTGTTTTGATAACATAATACTTCAATAGTACTGTATCTATCCATAACACTTTCCTAAAAAAAAAAAAAAAAAAATAAATAAATAAATAAATAAATAAATAATCTACAAATCTTATTTTTTAAGTTTAAAAAGAAATTTTTTTTTATTCCTGAACTGAAAAAGAAATTGCATGAAGCATGAACGTAATTACAGCAAAACCTTTCGCACCCATTCATACAACACAGCACTGACGCATTGCAAAAAAAGAGAAAAAAGTCCTAACTCGTTGATAAGGGAAAAACAAAAGGTGTCCGGTAACTTTCTCGTAATCAATTGCTCGAAAACAGAATAATCGAAATAAGCTCCTCGCAAGACTATTCTTCGAACTATCGATTCCTTGAAAAACAAATTGCTTCAAAGCAAATGACTTCAAGCATTTTCTTTTCCAGCGATTGAACTTGGAAGACAGATTGCTTGAAAATAAAAACAATTATGTGGTAATGTACTGTATATAATTCAATCTAAAATTCTTAAATTTGTCTCTACAATTAAAAGCAAAAATAAATATTTATTCGGTACTAAAATGCATAAATTTAATTTTCTTTTCAATTGAAAAGGAAAAAAAATTCAATTCACCCTTGTGTCAGTATGTAATAATGTGATCAACAATACTCATGAAAATATTCTTCAACATTCCCGTATCATCATAGATAGATACAATGTGTTTGAATCTTTGTGCCGGCATTTTATTCTGCTTCCAGCTACACTCAGTCCTCACACCTTTCCAATTTCACTTTCTACAAAACTTGAATCTCTCTTGATGGTTCAAGTTTTCCAGGAATAATTATGTAACAGAAACTAAAACTAGAAATAAGAATGCTTTAAGAAAAAATCATTAACAACTAAGATAATGGTACTTATCAATAATTTTTAATTTTTAAGTATATTTTTTAAAATAAAAATAAGGAGGTTTACAAAATAAAGTAATTAACAGCTAAGTATTTACCAATTATATTTGAAATGTGATAAGGATTTCGAGTAGTTTAAAGAATGAATATCGGCTTTCAAGCAATCAGTCTTCCGAGGAATTGATAGTTCGAGGAATAATGTTTCGAGCAATTTACATGGAATCAATAATAAAACAAACGTTTCTCTAATACTGAAAATCTCTCGAAAGGCTATCAGCTATTAGGTTATTCTTTCCATTTATTTGAGTTATCTTCGGATTATAATATTGTAATTCTAAACTCCAATGCATGAGACGTTTATTCTTTTTCTTAAATCTCTCCGAATAAATTACCGGATTTTGATTAGTATACAGTGTTAAAAGAAGACTACTACGTCTATAAATCTCAGAGTGTTGCTGGGTTGAAACTAATCTAAACAATTCCCTCTCCAAAGTTTAATAATTTTGCAGACCTTGAATTTCTTTGAATGATATGCGACTGAGCGCTTCGTCCGTTCACGTTTTGCAACAAGACTCTTATGCCAATGCTATTATCGGTGGCTAAATCAAGTTCCTTGCTAAAATCAGGTAATGAAAATACTGGCTCGTAAAGAGTTATGGCCTATAATTTATTAAAAGCTTCTACACATTTCTCATCAAATAAATAACTTCGTCCCTTCCTGAAAAGATTAGTTATGGGAGCACTCATTACTGGAAAATTTGGCACAAATCTACGGATATATGAAACCATCTCGTGAAACATGGGCTGCTTTTTAGTTGCTGGGATTAGGAAGTTGATGATGGCTTTGGTGTTCCCAATTTTTTGTCCAATTGAAGAAGGCGCAGACCTGACATGTTTTTCAAAAGTAAATTTGCTTTCTAGAACTACACCTAAAATTTTTAAAAGAGTCATACAAAGTTAGTTAAAGAAACATATCAATATTGAGATCCGGATGTTGAGTAGCCACTGTCCTTGACCTACTTACAATCATACCTTGAGTCTTGTTAGGATTCAACTTCACATCCCATAATTTGCACCATGCACTAATTTTAGCTAGATCTCTATTAAGGGATTTTTCTTATCCGCATGGATTGGCCAATATACTGGTACATGGTATCACTTTTAGAATTCACGGCGGATCATGGCTGATGTGGAGGACATACATAAGGCCTTGACTACAGTGTGCATATAATACGGATTCCTCTGGTTAGGGGCGGATGCTCAGTCCTTGGCAGCCGTGCATAGGTGTGATGTTAGAAGTAAATCTACTGTCTCTCTCTCTCTCTCTCTCTCTCTCTCTCTCTCTCTCTCTCTCTCTCTCTCTCTCTCTCTCTCTCTCTCTCTCTCGTTATTATTATTATTATTATTATTATTATTATTATTATTATTATCATAAAACAACCTGTAAGGGCTTCGGGCAATACATATATCGAACTTGAAAACATTTTTAGATGAATAAAATGACAAAGAAATGATAAAAGGTATAAATATTTATTAGAAAATGCAATATTATTATTATCAATAATTAGATTAATATTATTATTAATATTATTATTATTGTTATCATTATTAATTGCCAAGCTACAACCCTAGTTGGAAAAGGGTCCACAAAAGGGAAAATAGCCCACTAAGGAAAGGAAACCAGGAAAAATTTAATATTTTAAAAACAGCAACATTAAAATAAATATTTCCTGTATAAACTACAAATACTTTAACAAAACAAGAGGAAGAGAAATTGGATAGAATAGTGTGCCTGAGTGTACCCTCAAGCAAGAGAACTCTAACCCAAGACAATGGAAGACCATGGTACAGAGGCTATGGCACTACCTAAGACTAGAGAACATTGTTTTGGTTTCGGAGTGTCCTTCTCCTAGAAGAGCTGCTTACCATAGCTAAAGAGTCTTTTCTACCCTTACCAAGGGGAAAGTAGCCACTGAACAATTGCAGTAAAGAAGTTAACCTCTTGGGTGAAGAAGAGTTGTTTGGTAATCTCATCGTTGTCAGGTGTATGAGGGCAGAGGAGAATCTGTTAAGAATATGCCAGACTATTCGGTGAATGGGTAGGCAAAGGGAAAGAGCCGTAACCAGAGAGAAGGATCCAATGTAGTACTGTCTGGCCAATCAAAGGACCCCATAACTCTCTAGCGGTAGTATCTCAACAGGTGGCTGGTGACATGGCCAACGTACTACCTGAAATGATAGGAACCCCAAGACTTTCCCTCAAACATGATATTTTTTCCTGTTATCTGACCATAAAATGGCTGGGAATTTTACCAAATCAACCAGTGAATATCTAGCAGAGAGAGTTTGGAGGTGAAATATTGCATTAGTAGTACTTCTAATATAGTGCGCGAGGAAAGCATCAATGCCACCCCCCCCCCCCCCCCCCTCCTCTATCACGGAACAGATGCCTGAGATTCTTCGAATATTCCGAAATATTTAAATAAAATTGCCGGGGTAGTGGAATATCAACGAGAATTCACGGCCAATTTCAATCTTGCTTGTTGTGTTCAATATTGGGCCGATATACAAGCATTGTCTGCAACAACGTATGCTAGACAGGTCTACATTAATGAAGGATTTGTATAATTCTTTATTGATTGAAACAAGTCAGTTTATGCAACATTCGTTGGTTATGATTCAATTAGTTTGGAACGTTTGCCATTTTGTGGTAAATAAGAATGTGGTTTTCAGTAATAATCCTTTCCTAGTTTAGTAGAGAAATATCTCTCTCTCTCTCTCTCTCTCTCTCTCTCTCTCTCTCTCTCTCTCTCTCTCTCTCTCTCTCTCTCTCTCTCTCTCTCTCCTATAATTGTTTGGTCTTTTTATGATTAGCTTAAGGTATATTTGTATGCAACTCTTTGAATTCATAAAGACATATTTTATTACATCGCACATTAAATGACAATATTTCAATGCGAATCTTTTAATTAAACCTTTATCTTAGGATGATTTGAAGATTCCAGTCATAACCTAGTAATAAGCTCTAAATTTAATGACGAAGCAAAGGGGAAATCTCGAGTCATCGGGAAGCTCATTATCACAGAAATCAATATTCACGTGGGAGTGATAACATACGAAGGATATTCCAGTAAGAAAGACGCCCTAATAAATGGAACACGTAAATCATTCTCATATAAAATCATCAAAACGAGAAAAGGAACTACATTACAATCCACCGATGCTGACAGTCACAAGAAATGCAAAGGGCATCACAAAAGCTCTCCGTCCCTCGTCCTTATTGCAATTTCTTCCTGAAAGGTTACCTGACACATCCATGTGTATATAAACAAACCGTGATTTTTTTTTCTCTTTATTGCGATTTCACTCGATCGTCCTCTTTTCTTTATCTTTATTTTCAGGCCAAAGATTTTCTTCTCAGATTTTATCTAAAGGAAACATTTGCCATAATCAATTTCCTCTGCTCTTCATTTTAGGCTTCACGCCTAGCTGCCAATCTACTTGCATTAGTGTTCCTTCCAAAATTCATCTGCTGTTCATTTCATGCTTTAGTGTTAGCTGCCATTCTACTTGCATGAGTTTTTCTTTGTTCTTCATACTGTGTCTCACGTCTAGCTACAATTCTTCTTGCATTTGTTTCCCTCTGTAAGTTCTTACACTCTTCTGTTAACTGCTGTATTTTTCTTTTCGCCATATATGCTTTATCAGATATATCGAATGAGAACATTTTTTGGGTGCCATTATTTTGTAGAAAACTAAATAATAGATATAAAAATTACATGAAACTCAACCATTAAATTATCTGTAGAATCTCTTTATGGGTGGCATCCATTTGCTTGAATTGGTGTTCCTTCTTAAATTCCTCTGTTCTTCATCTTCGTCTTCACGTCCTGCTGCCCTTCTGCTTGTGTTAGTGTTCCTTCTTGATGTCATCTGTTCTACGTCTTCTAATTTTCATTCTGTTTGAAATAGTGTTTATTCTTAGATTCATCTTCTCTTTATCTTCAGCTTCATGTAAAGTTGAAATTCTGCTTGCATTGATGTTCCTTCTTAAATTCCTTTGCTTCACGTCTAGCTGCCCTTCTGCTTGCATTAGTGTTCATTCTTAATTCCATCTGCTCTTCATTTTCTGATTTATGACTAGCTTCAATTCTACTTGCATTAGTTTTTCTTTGTTTTTCATCTTATGCCTTACGTCTCGTTGCTATTTTCTTGCATTTGTTCCCCTTCGTAAAATCCTCTGCTCCTATGTTTCCTGCTAGGTTTTACTTTTCACCGAATTTGCTTTATTAAAAATACCGAATGAGAACTTGTTTTTAGGTAATATCATTTTGTAGAAAACTAAAAAAAAAAAAAAAATTACACACGACTCAACCATTAGATATTATGCAGAATCTCTGTTTGGGTTGCATAATTTTTTAGAAAACTGAAAAAAACTATATATATATATATATATATATATATATATATATATATATATATATATATATATATATATATATATATATATATATATGTATATATATATATTTATATATATGTATATATATATATATATATATATATATATATATATATATATAAATATATATATATATATATATATATATATATATATATATATATATATATATATATATATATATATATATAAATATATATACATATATATATATATATATATATATACATATATATATATATATATATATATATATATATATATATATATATATATATATGTATATATATATATATATATATATATATATATATATATATATATATATATATATATATATATATATATATATATATACACATATACACACATATATATATATATATATATATATATATATATATATATATATATATATATATATATATATGTATATATATATATATGTATATATATATAATATTCATAACACTCAATCATTAAATATTGTGTAAATTTGGGTACAAGTTATTGCATGGAAAAGATAATCGCTTTAAAAGATTCATAATTATTGAATGCACTTTTAAAGGGATTATGATTAAAGGCCCTTTAAACTGCCCATTGTGGGTCTTAATGAAAATAAAACTAGCGATGTTAGATTTCTAGATTTATAAAAGAACATTATTATATATATATATATATATATATATATATATATATATATATATATATATATATATATATATATATATATATATATATATATATATATATATATTTATATTTATATATATATATAACGGATTTTGAGCGAAGCGAAAAATCTATTTTTGGGTGAGATGACCATGTCGTCCTGATGGAAGTTCCTATAGGGTAGCTTCCTAGGGTATATTACAACTACGGCGATATTCCCAGAGAATTTACCTTAAGGTACCAGAATTCTTACTCCTGGAGCGAGTATCCCTCGTGAAAGGGATATCGCGACATATCAGAGGACGTATTCTAGACACGTCACATGGCAATCTACATCCTGGACAGAGATTTCGTCTCGTAGGAGGTGATTGACGAGATACAAATTCGGGAAAGAAAAAGGGGAGCCGCTCCCAAGGCTTCCCTATCCCCCGATTCGTATGCGTGCCTGGCGCCAATCCTGGCGCCATCTGTATTCCTTGTAGCGTACACGAGGTGCTACAGATACTGTATGTAGGGAGGGGTCCTACAGCCCTTTCTTAGAAAGGCAAGGGCGGGTCCATCAGGACGACATGGCCATCTCACCCAAAAATAGATTTTTCGCTTCTCTCAAAATCCGTTTTTTGGGCTCAAGCCATGTCGTCCTGATGGAAGTGTACCAGAGCATTACTGTATCTGTGGATTCTCAGAACGTGCCGTACTCCCCGGAGGTAATTTTTTCCCGGTCGACTAGACCTAGAGAACTAAGATGTTACCGTTATACATCTTTTCAACTAACTATAAACTATGTTAGAGCTTCCTGCCCCCTACAGGGAAGAGTCCTACTAGACTCTGGAAAAGTCTCGAAGAGTACATATATCTATGTATGAATACCAGGCAAGCTAATATAGTGGTCTCGCCCTATATTAAGTAAAGCATAGTTTGTAAAGAACCACTGCGTCAATATGAAATATCGACCAGTTCTCCGCACAATACTTGTATTGGACAAAGGTTTTATATCCGCATAAGAGGAAAACCAATGCAACATAGCTTGCATAAAGGAACAATTCTATTAGAATTATCCCAGATTTGGTACATAGAATGAATGCTCAATTATACCAATAAATTGACACAGGTGAAGGAGACGCAAGGTTCTCAAGAACCAGATTATTGACAGGCAATAAATAGACAGGTTAACCACAATTATATATATATATATACATAAGAAGAGGATAACCCAAAACTTTAAGCATAAGTATGATAGTAAACAGAGCTTGTTTGTCTGAAAGAAAAAACATTAGATGCCACTTTTAAGATACCGAGGTATCAAAGTCATAAAAGCCTGTATTACAAATCAATGACATTAGCGTTAGAAACGCTCGGCACACATGTCTGCACTTATGCTAGGTTCACCTTCGGAAATGGAACAGTCTGGATGGGCAACACAGTGCCCTCACTTAGTTTGTAGTACAGTATGTACCTACACACTCACCCTGGAATTAATCGTCCCAATTAAGACCACTGTTCCTCGCAGAGTTAAACAGTAGGGTTAACACCGCGACCCACTGCTACCACAGACCTCTTTTAGTTCCTCTACTTGCTTCGCATAGTGGCGAAAGAACACTCTGGAAGACTTCCAGCCAGTGTATGAACGGAGATGTTCAAAATCCATACAATTAAAGAATTTTAACCCTGGATAGGTACGCTCCTCGGACACCCCTTTAAGGGTATACTCGGACGCGAACGACCCCGACGCCAAAAAAAATTCTTGAAAAATCAGTTTTTGCAGTAACCTCCTTTTTTCTTTTGCCAAAAAAAACTTCAATGAATGTTTAAAACAACTGTAAAGATAAATACTACTCATCTGCAGAAAAACTATTTATTATAAATATTTTAAAAAATTAAGTAGAAAAAAAAAGACCTGACATAAAAATTCATAAAAAAAAAGTTTATACATATATACACAATTCCTTTTAGGAATTGATTCTTGAATGTTTAGGACACATCTTGATGTATTTTGGATGAAGTCAGACCCATGGAGGTGAAGATCTGAAATGAGAAAAAAAGGGTAACTTTTTTTGGCCAAAAAAATTTGTCCAAATTTCATGAATTTTTTTGGGTACCCAAATGAAATAGGAAGTGGCTAATTTTTTTAGGGAATAAACATATGTTATCCTAAAATAGAAATATGTAAAAAAATCTTCATTATTTTGTAAATTACATTTATATCAGGGGCCATATCTAAAGGTAATTTTTTGAGTACTTAGAAATTTCGTAAAAAAATACATATATTTAATATATAATATGATATTTATGCAGGTAAAAATATACCAAAATATCACAAATTCTATAGGGAACAAGAATATATATAGATAGGGCAGCTTACGCTTTGGATATGTCCACAAAATGGCCGCCAACCACACTGACTCAGACTCCCTAATCTGCCACTTGAAATGTAGGAAGGGTATGTCAATTTCAAGGTGTTATTTACTAATCTAATTATTATTGGATATGCATAAAAATTGTATGGTGAGTTGCTGGATAATTGACGATTATTTTACGACTATAAAATTAAAATTCTGACCCCAAAAAATTTTTTTGAAGGGAAATAAAATCGAAAAAAAAAAAATGTAAAACAATATAATATTTTAGCTAAAAAAAATTGATGATATTCAATAAAAAAAAAAGTAAACAAAATTTTCCGACAAATAAACATCTAGAGGAATCATTACTCTGTGATAGTTCCTTAGTACGTAGTAATTTTGAAAGAATTGGGAAAAAACGAAAAAATGGCAATCACCGGAAAATCGAACACATACCTATATATACGCCATATCTGGCTAAAAAAAAGATAGGCATGGGTAGCCAGATCATCTAGAAACACTTTCCAACACTATAAAAATATAAGTTTTGCGACACTACTTGCCAATTCCTTACGGTAACATGACTAAGCAAAAAGATGCAAAACAAATAAAAAGGGGCACTCGCGGAAAAATGGCTAACATTCTAATATACGGCATTTCAGAAAAAAAAAATTCAGCCACGTGCTAGGCAAACCATCAAGGCACATTTTCCGACAAATAAACATCTAAATGAATAATTACTCTGTGATAGTTCCTTAGTACGTAGTAATTTTGAAAGAAATGGGAAAAAACGAAAAAATGGCAATCACAGGAAAATCGAACACATACCTATATATACGCCATATCTGGCTAAAAAAAGAAGATAGGCATGGGTAGCCAGATCATCTAGAAACACTTTCCAACACTATAAAATTATAAATTTTGCGACACTACTTGCCAATTCCTTACGGTAACATGACTAAGCAAAAAAATGCAAAACAAATAAAAGGGGGCACTCGTGGAAAAATGGCCATTCTAATATACGGCATTTCAGAAAAAAAAAATTTCAGCCACGTGCTAGGCAAACCATCAAGGCACATTTTCCGACAAATAAACATATAAATGAAATATTACTCTGTGATAGTTCCTTAGTACGTAGTAATTTTGAAAGAAATGGGAAAAAACGAAAAAATGGCAATCACAGGAAAATCGAACACATACTTATATATACGCCATATCTGGCTAAAAAAAATAGGCATGGGTAGCCAGATCATCTAGAAACACTTTCCAACACTATAAAAATATAAGTTTTGCGACACTACTTGCCAATTCCTTACGGTAACATGACTAAGCAAAAAAATGCAAAACAAATAAAAAGGGGCACTCGCGGAAAAATGCCCAACATTCTAATATACGGCATCTCAGATAAAAAAAAAAGACATGCACGTGTTAGCCCAACCATCAAGGCACACTTTCTAACACATAAACATGAAAAAAAAATCAATAATATACGGCAATTCCTTACTACGTAGTAAATTTTTACAAATATTGAAAAAAAACAGAAATTGGCAACCGCAGTTAAATACCCAATATACCAATAACTACGTCGTATCTGACAAAAACAAAATCACGCATGGGTAGCCAGATCATCTAGACACACTTTCCAACACTAAAAAAGCAAAAGTTTTACGACACTATTTCGCAATATCTTACGGAAAAATGACTTGGCAAAAAAATGAAAAAAAATTAAAAAGGGACACTCGCGGTAAAATGCCCGACATTCTAATATACGGCATCTCAGATAAAAAAAAAGACATGCACGTGTTAGCCCAACCATCAAGGCACACTTTCTAACACATAAACATGAAAAAAAAATGAATAATATACGGCAATTCCTTACTACGTAGTAATTTTTACAAATATTGAAAAAAAACAGAAATTGGTAACCGCAGTTAAATACCCAATATACCAATAACTACGTCGTATCTGACAAAAACAAAGTCATGCATGGGTAGCCAGATCATCTAGACACACTTTCCAACACTAAACAAGCAAATGTTTTACGACCCTATTTGGCAATATCTTACGGAAAAATGACTTGGCAAAAAAATGAAAAAAAATGAAAAAGGGGCACTCGCGGTAAAATGGTCCTCGTGGTGATGAACGACATTTTAACTAAAAAAAAATCATGCACATGGTAGCCAAACAATCCACCAAGACTTTCCACAACTGATAACCTATACAAGTTGCACCATTCTACGACAATTTCATAATATGTAATAACTTTGATAATTATGCAAACTACCTTAGAAGGGTAAACTCGGTCGCGAACGACCCCGACGCGTCTCAGAAATCGGGGAAGGAGTACAGCTACAGCAATGCACATCTGGACACTACTAGAGCGTGTAGGGGAGACACCTCCTGCAGGTCGATCACCCACAAATTCAGTCACGGGGGTGAGTCACGTGAGAAAAACCTGTTTTTTTTTGACGCTCGGGGTCGCAAACGACCCATCGTACCTATCCAGGGTTAAGAATGAGGCAACTTTCCTCGGATCGTGACCTGCGGGTGTATTGTCAGGATCCGCTCTGCGAATAAAATATGTTATTTTCGCTCTGAGTTGATTCAGAGATAAATTTGAGCCTGATGTTTCTCCCCTGAATAGTTGACCACCCTTGAAGTCTGAAGTTCTATGAAGATAGACCTTTAGGCATTCTACCGGACATAGAGATGCATCTTCTTTCAGAGGGCAGATTCTCCAGGGACCCCACCTGTTAGTGGGTAACTCATTCTTGGCGAGAAACGTAGGATCCGGAAACAGGTTCAGTTCTCCCCCATCCAGGAACTGAACACGACCTTTCCTCTCTCGAGAGGCTACAATCTCACTAACCCTGGCCCCGGACGCGAGTGCAAAATAGGAAAATAACTTTTTTTTGTCAAATCCTTTAACGCACACTCTTCATTGCTCAACAGAGAAGCGAAATGAAGAACTTGTCTAAAGACCATGAAATGGGCTTTGGAGGTGCTGAAGGTCTGAGCCTAGCACAGGCTTTCGGGACTTTATTAAAGATCTCGTTACCTAGGTCGACCTGGAAGGCATATAGAATGGGTCTTGTCAAAGCAGACTTACACGCTGAAATCGTGTTCGCTGCCAACCCTTGACCATGGAGGTGGAGAAGAAAGATAAGCAGAAGTCTGTCAAGATCTCCTGCGGATTCTTCGCCTTGACAAAAGGCCACCCTGGCGCCATCTGTATTCCTTGTAGCGTACACGAGGTGCTACAGATACTGTATGTAGGGAGGGGTCCTACAGCCCTTTCTTAGAAAGGCAAGGGCGGGTCCATCAGGACGACATGGCCATCTCACCCAAAAATAGATTTTTCGCTTCGCTCAAAATCCGTTTTTTGGGCTCAAGCTATGTCGTCCTGATGGAAGTGTACCAGAGCATTACTGTATCTGTGGATTCTCAGAACGTGCCGTACTCCCCGGAGGTAATTTTTTCCCGGTCGACTAGACCTAGAGAACTAAGATGTTACCGTTATACATCTTTTCAACTAACTATAAACTATGTTAGAGCTTCCTGCCCCCTACAGGGAAGAGTCCTACTAGACTCTGGAAAAGTCTCGAAGAGTACATATATCTATGTATGAATACCAGGCAAGCTAATATAGTGGTCTCGCCCTATATTAAGTAAAGCATAGTTTGTAAAGAACCACTGCGTCAATATGAAATATCGACCAGTTCTCCGCACAATACTTGTATTGGACAAAGGTTTTATATCCGCATACGAGGAAAACCAATGCAATATAGCTTGCATAAAGGAACAATTCTATTAGAATTATCCCAGATTTGGTACATAGAATGAATGCTCAATTATACCAATAAATTGACACAGGTGAAGGAGACGCAAGGTTCTCAAGAACCAGATTATTGACAGGCAATAAATAGACAGGTTAACCACAATTATATATATATATATACATAAGAAGAGGATAACCCAAAACTTTAAGCATAAGTATGATAGTAAACAGAGCTTGTTTGTCTGAAAGAAAAAACATTAGATGCCACTTTTAAGATACCGAGGTATCAAAGTCATAAAAGCCTGTATTACAAATCAATGACATTAGCGTTAGAAACGCTCGGCACACATGTCTGCACTTATGCTAGGTTCACCTTCGGAAATGGAACAGTCTGGATGGGCAACACAGTGCCCTCACTTAGTTTGTAGTACAGTATGTACCTACACACTCACCCTGGAATTAATCGTCCCAATTAAGACCACTGTTCCTCGCAGAGTTAAACAGTAGGGTTAACACCGCGACCCACTGCTACCACAGACCTCTTTTAGTTCCTCTACTTGCTTCGCATAGTGGCGAAAGAACACTCTGGAAGACTTCCAGCCAGTGTATGAACGGAGATGTTCAAAATCCATACAATTAAAGAATTTTAACCCTGGATAGGTACGCTCCTCGGACACCCCTTTAAGGGTATACTCGGACGCGAACGACCCCGACGCCAAAAAAAATTCTTGAAAAATCAGTTTTTGCAGTAACCTCCTTTTTTCTTTTGCCAAAAAAAACTTCAATGAATGTTTAAAACAACTGTAAAGATAAATACTACTCATCTGCAGAAAAACTATTTATTATAAATATTTTAAAAAATTAAGTAGAAAAAAAAAGACCTGACATAAAAATTCATAAAAAAAAGTTTATACATATATACACAATTCCTTTTAGGAATTGATTCTTGAATGTTTAGGACACATCTTGATGTATTTTGGATGAAGTCAGACCCATGGAGGTGAAGATCTGAAATGAGAAAAAAAGGGTAACTTTTTTTGGCCAAAAAAATTTGTCCAAATTTCATGAATTTTTTTGGGTACCCAAATGAAATAGGAAGTGGCTAATTTTTTTAGGGAATAAACATATGTTATCCTAAAATAGAAATATGTAAAAAAATCTTCATTATTTTGTAAATTACATTTATATCAGGGGCCATATCTAAAGGTAATTTTTTGAGTACTTAGAAATTTCGTAAAAAAATACATATATTTAATATATAATATGATATTTATGCAGGTAAAAATATACCAAAATATCACAAATTCTATAGGGAACAAGAATATATATAGATAGGGCAGCTTACGCTTTGGATATGTCCACAAAATGGCCGCCAACCACACTGACTCAGACTCCCTATTCTGCCACTTGAAATGTAGGAAGGGTATGTCAATTTCAAGGTGTTATTTACTAATCTAATTATTATTGGATATGCATAAAAATTGTATGGTGAGTTGCTGGATAATTGACGATTATTTTACGACTATAAAATTAAAATTCTGACCCCAAAAAATTTTTTTGAAGGGAAATAAAATCGAAAAAAAAAATGTAAAACAATATAATATTTTAGCTAAAAAAAATTGATAATATTCAATAAAAAAAAAAAGTAAACAAAATTTTCCGACAAATAAACATCTAGAGGAATCATTACTCTGTGATAGTTCCTTAGTACGTAGTAATTTTGAAAGAATTGGGAAAAAACGAAAAAATGGCAATCACCGGAAAATCGAACACATACCTATATATACGCCATATCTGGCTAAAAAAAAGATAGGCATGGGTAGCCAGATCATCTAGAAACACTTTCCAACACTATAAAAATATAAGTTTTGCGACACTACTTGCCAATTCCTTACGGTAACATGACTAAGCAAAAAGATGCAAAACAAATAAAAAGGGGCACTCGCGGAAAAATGGCTAACATTCTAATATACGGCATTTCAGAAAAAAAAAATTCAGCCACGTGCTAGGCAAACCATCAAGGCACATTTTCCGACAAATAAACATCTAAATGAATAATTACTCTGTGATAGTTCCTTAGTACGTAGTAATTTTGAAAGAAATGGGAAAAAACGAAAAAATGGCAATCACAGGAAAATCGAACACATACCTATATATACGCCATATCTGGCTAAAAAAAGAAGATAGGCATGGGTAGCCAGATCATCTAGAAACACTTTCCAACACTATAAAATTATAAGTTTTGCGACACTACTTGCCAATTCCTTACGGTAACATGACTAAGCAAAAAAATGCAAAACAAATAAAAGGGGGCACTCGTGGAAAAATGGCCATTCTAATATACGGCATTTCAGAAAAAAAAAATTTCAGCCACGTGCTAGGCAAACCATCAAGGCACATTTTCCGACAAATAAACATATAAATGAAATATTACTCTGTGATAGTTCCTTAGTACGTAGTAATTTTGAAAGAAATGGGAAAAAACGAAAAAATGGCAATCACAGGAAAATCGAACACATACTTATATATACGCCATATCTGGCTAAAAAAAATAGGCATGGGTAGCCAGATCATCTAGAAACACTTTCCAACACTATAAAAATATAAGTTTTGCGACACTACTTGCCAATTCCTTACGGTAACAGGACTAAGCAAAAAAATGCAAAACAAATAAAAAGGGGCACTCGCGGAAAAATGCCCAACATTCTAATATACGGCATCTCAGATAAAAAAAAAAGACATGCACGTGTTAGCCCAACCATCAAGGCACACTTTCTAACACATAAACATGAAAAAAAAATCAATAATATACGGCAATTCCTTACTACGTAGTAAATTTTTACAAATATTGAAAAAAAACAGAAATTGGCAACCGCAGTTAAATACCCAATATACCAATAACTACGTCGTATCTGACAAAAACAAAATCACGCATGGGTAGCCAGATCATCTAGACACACTTTCCAACACTAAAAAAGCAAAAGTTTTACGACACTATTTCGCAATATCTTACGGAAAAATGACTTGGCAAAAAAATGAAAAAAAATTAAAAAGGGACACTCGCGGTAAAATGCCCGACATTCTAATATACGGCATCTCAGATAAAAAAAAAGACATGCACGTGTTAGCCCAACCATCAAGGCACACTTTCTAACACATAAACATGAAAAAAAAATGAATAATATACGGCAATTCCTTACTACGTAGTAATTTTTACAAATATTGAAAAAAAACAGAAATTGGTAACCGCAGTTAAATACCCAATATACCAATAACTACGTCGTATCTGACAAAAACAAAGTCATGCATGGGTAGCCAGATCATCTAGACACACTTTCCAACACTAAACAAGCAAATGTTTTACGACCCTATTTGGCAATATCTTACGGAAAAATGACTTGGCAAAAAAATGAAAAAAAATGAAAAAGGGGCACTCGCGGTAAAATGGTCCTCGTGGTGATGAACGACATTTTAACTAAAAAAAAATCATGCACATGGTAGCCAAACAATCCACCAAGACTTTCCACAACTGATAACCTATACAAGTTGCACCATTCTACGACAATTTCATAATATGTAATAACTTTGATAATTATGCAAACTACCTTAGAAGGGTAAACTCGGTCGCGAACGACCCCGACGCGTCTCAGAAATCGGGGAAGGAGTACAGCTACAGCAATGCACATCTGGACACTACTAGAGCGTGTAGGGGAGACACCTCCTGCAGGTCGATCACCCACAAATTCAGTCACGGGGGTGAGTCACGTGAGAAAAACCTGTTTTTTTTTGACGCTCGGGGTCGCAAACGACCCATCGTACCTATCCAGGGTTAAGAATGAGGCAACTTTCCTCGGATCGTGACCTGCGGGTGTATTGTCAGGATCCGCTCTGCGAATAAAATATGTTATTTTCGCTCTGAGTTGATTCAGAGATAAATTTGAGCCTGATGTTTCTCCCCTGAATAGTTGACCACCCTTGAAGTCTGAAGTTCTATGAAGATAGACCTTTAGGCATTCTACCGGACATAGAGATGCATCTTCTTTCAGAGGGCAGATTCTCCAGGGACCCCACCTGTTAGTGGGTAACTCATTCTTGGCGAGAAACGTAGGATCCGGAAACAGGTTCAGTTCTCCCCCATCCAGGAACTGAACACGACCTTTCCTCTCTCGAGAGGCTACAATCTCACTAACCCTGGCCACGGACGCGAGTGCAAAATAGGAAAATAACTTTTTTTTGTCAAATCCTTTAACGCACACTCTTCATTGCTCAACAGAGAAGCGAAATGAAGAACTTGTCTAAAGACCATGAAATGGGCTTTGGAGGTGCTGAAGGTCTGAGCCTAGCACAGGCTTTCGGGACTTTATTAAAGATCTCGTTACCTAGGTCGACCTGGAAGGCATATAGAATGGGTCTTGTCAAAGCAGACTTACACGCTGAAATCGTGTTCGCTGCCAACCCTTGACCATGGAGGTGGAGAAGAAAGATAAGCAGAAGTCTGTCAAGATCTCCTGCGGATTCTTCGCCTTGACAAAAGGCCACCCTGGCGCCATCTGTATTCCTTGTAGCGTACACGAGGTGCTACAGATACTGTATGTAGGGAGGGGTCCTACAGCCCTTTCTTAGAAAGGCAAGGGCGGGTCCATCAGGACGACATGGCCATCTCACCCAAAAATAGATTTTTCGCTTCGCTCAAAATCCGTTTTTTGGGCTCAAGCCATGTCGTCCTGATGGAAGTGTACCAGAGCATTACTGTATCTGTGGATTCTCAGAACGTGCCGTACTCCCCGGAGGTAATTTTTTCCCGGTCGACTAGACCTAGAGAACTAAGATGTTACCGTTATACATCTTTTCAACTAACTATAAACTATGTTAGAGCTTCCTGCCCCCTACAGGGAAGAGTCCTACTAGACTCTGGAAAAGTCTCGAAGAGTACATATATCTATGTATGAATACCAGGCAAGCTAATATAGTGGTCTCGCCCTATATTAAGTAAAGCATAGTTTGTAAAGAACCACTGCGTCAATATGAAATATCGACCAGTTCTCCGCACAATACTTGTATTGGACAAAGGTTTTATATCCGCATACGAGGAAAACCAATGCAATATAGCTTGCATAAAGGAACAATTCTATTAGAATTATCCCAGATTTGGTACATAGAATGAATGCTCAATTATACCAATAAATTGACACAGGTGAAGGAGACGCAAGGTTCTCAAGAACCAGATTATTGACAGGCAATAAATAGACAGGTTAACCACAATTATATATATATATATACATAAGAAGAGGATAACCCAAAACTTTAAGCATAAGTATGATAGTAAACAGAGCTTGTTTGTCTGAAAGAAAAAACATTAGATGCCACTTTTAAGATACCGAGGTATCAAAGTCATAAAAGCCTGTATTACAAATCAATGACATTAGCGTTAGAAACGCTCGGCACACATGTCTGCACTTATGCTAGGTTCACCTTCGGAAATGGAACAGTCTGGATGGGCAACACAGTGCCCTCACTTAGTTTGTAGTACAGTATGTACCTACACACTCACCCTGGAATTAATCGTCCCAATTAAGACCACTGTTCCTCGCAGAGTTAAACAGTAGGGTTAACACCGCGACCCACTGCTACCACAGACCTCTTTTAGTTCCTCTACTTGCTTCGCATAGTGGCGAAAGAACACTCTGGAAGACTTCCAGCCAGTGTATGAACGGAGATGTTCAAAATCCATACAATTAAAGAATTTTAACCCTGGATAGGTACGCTCCTCGGACACCCCTTTAAGGGTATACTCGGACGCGAACGACCCCGACGCCAAAAAAAATTCTTGAAAAATCAGTTTTTGCAGTAACCTCCTTTTTTCTTTTGCCAAAAAAAACTTCAATGAATGTTTAAAACAACTGTAAAGATAAATACTACTCATCTGCAGAAAAACTATTTATTATAGATATTTTAAAAAATTAAGTAGAAAAAAAAAGACCTGACATAAAAATTCATAAAAAAAAAGTTTATACATATATACACAATTCCTTTTAGGAATTGATTCTTGAATGTTTAGGACACATCTTGATGTATTTTGGATGAAGTCAGACCCATGGAGGTGAAGATCTGAAATGAGAAAAAAAGGGTAACTTTTTTTGGCCAAAAAAATTTGTCCAAATTTCATGAATTTTTTTGGGTACCCAAATGAAATAGGAAGTGGCTAATTTTTTTAGGGAATAAACATATGTTATCCTAAAATAGAAATATGTAAAAAAATCTTCATTATTTTGTAAATTACATTTATATCAGGGGCCATATCTAAAGGTAATTTTTTGAGTACTTAGAAATTTCGTAAAAAAATACATATATTTAATATATAATATGATATTTATGCAGGTAAAAATATACCAAAATATCACAAATTCTATAGGGAACAAAAATATATATAGATAGGGCAGCTTACGCTTTGGATATGTCCACAAAATGGCCGCCAACCACACTGACTCAGACTCCCTAATCTGCCACTTGAAATGTAGGAAGGGTATGTCAATTTCAAGGTGTTATTTACTAATCTAATTATTATTGGATATGCATAAAAATTGTATGGTGGGTTGCTGGATAATTGACGATTATTTTACGACTATAAAATTAAAATTCTGACCCAAAAAAATTTTTTTGAAGGGAAATAAAATCGAAAAAAAAAATGTAAAACAATATAATATTTTAGCCAAAAAAAATTGATGATATTCAATCAAAAAAAAAAGTAAACAAAATTTTCCGACAAATAAACATCTAGAGGAATCATTACTCTGTGATAGTTCCTTAGTACGTAGTAATTTTGAAAGAATTGGGAAAAAACGAAAAAATGGCAATCACCGGAAAATCGAACACATACCTATATATACGCCATATCTGGCTAAAAAAAAGATAGGCATCGGTAGCCAGATCATCTAGAAACACTTTCCAACACTATAAAAATATAAGTTTTGCGACACTACTTGCCAATTCCTTACGGTAACATGACTAAGCAAAAAGATGCAAAACAAATAAAAAGGGGCACTCGCGGAAAAATGGCTAACATTCTAATATACGGCATTTCAGAAAAAAAAAATTCAGCCACGTGCTAGGCAAACCATCAAGGCACATTTTCCGACAAATAAACATCTAAATGAATAATTACTCTGTGATAGTTCCTTAGTACGTAGTAATTTTGAAAGAAATGGGAAAAAACAAAAAAATGGCAATCACAGGAAAATCGAACACATACCTATATATACGCCATATCTGGCTAAAAAAAGAAGATAGGCATGGGTAGCCAGATCATCTAGAAACACTTTCCAACACTATAAAATTATAAGTTTTGCGACACTACTTGCCAATTCCTTACGGTAACATGACTAAGCAAAAAAATGCAAAACAAATAAAAGGGGGCACTCGTGGAAAAATGGCCATTCTAATATACGGCATTTCAGAAAAAAAAAATTTCAGCCACGTGCTAGGCAAACCATCAAGGCACATTTTCCGACAAATAAACATATAAATGAAATATTACTCTGTGATAGTTCCTTAGTACGTAGTAATTTTGAAAGAAATGGGAAAAAACGAAAAAATGGCAATCACAGGAAAATCGAACACATACTTATATATACGCCATATCTGGCTAAAAAAAATAGGCATGGGTAGCCAGATCATCTAGAAACACTTTCCAACACTACAAAAATATAAGTTTTGCGACACTACTTGCCAATTCCTTACGGTAACAGGACTAAGCAAAAAAATGCAAAACAAATAAAAAGGGGCACTCGCGGAAAAATGCCCAACATTCTAATATACGGCATCTCAGATAAAAAAAAAAGACATGCACGTGTTAGCCCAACCATCAAGGCAAACTTTCTAACACATAAACATGAAATAAAAATCAATAATATACGGCAATTCCTTACTACGTAGTAAATTTTTACAAATATTGAAAAAAAACAGAAATTGGCAACCGCAGTTAAATACCCAATATACCAATAACTACGTCGTATCTGACAAAAACAAAATCACGCATGGGTAGCCAGATCATCTAGACACACTTTCCAACACTAAAAAAGCAAAAGTTTTACGACACTATTTCGCAATATCTTACGGAAAAATGACTTGGCAAAAAAATGAAAAAAAATTAAAAAGGGACACTCGCGGTAAAATGCCCGACATTCTAATATACGGCATCTCAGATAAAAAAAAAGACATGCACGTGTTAGCCCAACCATCAAGGCACACTTTCTAACACATAAACATGAAAAAAAAATGAATAATATACGGCAATTCCTTACTACGTAGTAATTTTTACAAATATTGAAAAAAAACAGAAATTGGTAACCGCAGTTAAATACCCAATATACCAATAACTACGTCGTATCTGACAAAAACAAAGTCATGCATGGGTAGCCAGATCATCTAGACACACTTTCCAACACTAAACAAGCAAATGTTTTACGACCCTATTTGGCAATATCTTACGGAAAAATGACTTGGCAAAAAAATGAAAAAAAATGAAAAAGGGGCACTCGCGGTAAAATGGTCCTCGTGGTGATGAACGACATTTTAACTAAAAAAAAATCATGCACATGGTAGCCAAACAATCCACCAAGACTTTCCACAACTGATAACCTATACAAGTTGCACCATTCTACGACAATTTCATAATACGTAATAACTTTGATAATTATGCAAACTACCTTAGAAGGGTAAACTCGGTCGCGAACGACCCCGACGCGTCTCAGAAATCGGGGAAGGAGTACAGCTACAGCAATGCACATCTGGACACTACTAGAGCGTGTAGGGGAGACACCTCGTGCAGGTCGATCACCCACAAATTCAGTCACGGGGGTGAGTCACGTGAGAAAAACCTGTTTTTTTTTGACGCTCGGGGTCGCAAACGACCCATCGTACCTATCCAGGGTTAAGAATGAGGCAACTTTCCTCGGATCGTGACCTGCGGGTGTATTGTCAGGATCCGCTCTGCGAATAAAATATGTTATTTTCGCTCTGAGTTGATTCAGAGATAAATTTGAGCCTGATGTTTCTCCCCTGAATAGTTGACCACCCTTGAAGTCTGAAGTTCTATGAAGATAGACCTTTAGGCATTCTACCGGACATAGAGATGCATCTTCTTTCAGAGGGCAGATTCTCCAGGGACCCCACCTGTTAGTGGGTAACTCATTCTTGGCGAGAAACGTAGGATCCGGAAACAGGTTCAGTTCTCCCCCATCCAGGAACTGAACACGACCTTTCCTCTCTCGAGAGGCTACAATCTCACTAACCCTGGCCCCGGACGCGAGTGCAAAATAGGAAAATAACTTTTTTTTGTCAAATCCTTTAACGCACACTCTTCATTGCTCAACAGAGAAGCGAAATGAAGAACTTGTCTAAAGACCATGAAATGGGCTTTGGAGGTGCTGAAGGTCTGAGCCTAGCACAGGCTTTCGGGACTTTATTAAAGATCTCGTTACCTAGGTCGACCTGGAAGGCATATAGAATGGGTCTTGCCAAAGCAGACTTACACGCTGAAATCGTGTTCGCTGCCAACCCTTGACCATGGAGGTGGAGAAGAAAGATAAGCAGAAGTCTGTCAAGATCTCCTGCGGATTCTTCGCCTTGACAAAAGGCCACCCTGGCGCCATCTGTATTCCTTGTAGCGTACACGAGGTGCTACAGATACTGTATGTAGGGAGGGGTCCTACAGCCCTTTCTTAGAAAGGCAAGGGCGGGTCCATCAGGACGACATGGCCATCTCACCCAAAAATAGATTTTTCGCTTCGCTCAAAATCCGTTTTTTGGGCTCAAGCCATGTCGTCCTGATGGAAGTGTACCAGAGCATTACTGTATCTGTGGATTCTCAGAACGTGCCGTACTCCCCGGAGGTAATTTTTTCCCGGTCGACTAGACCTAGAGAACTAAGATGTTACCGTTATACATCTTTTCAACTAACTATAAACTATGTTAGAGCTTCCTGCCCCCTACAGGGAAGAGTCCTACTAGACTCTGGAAAAGTCTCGAAGAGTACATATATCTATGTATGAATACCAGGCAAGCTAATATAGTGGTCTCGCCCTATATTAAGTAAAGCATAGTTTGTAAAGAACCACTGCGTCAATATGAAATATCGACCAGTTCTCCGCACAATACTTGTATTGGACAAAGGTTTTATATCCGCATACGAGGAAAACCAATGCAATATAGCTTGCATAAAGGAACAATTCTATTAGAATTATCCCAGATTTGGTACATAGAATGAATGCTCAATTATACCAATAAATTGACACAGGTGAAGGAGACGCAAGGTTCTCAAGAACCAGATTATTGACAGGCAATAAATAGACAGGTTAACCACAATTATATATATATATATACATAAGAAGAGGATAACCCAAAACTTTAAGCATAAGTATGATAGTAAACAGAGCTTGTTTGTCTGAAAGAAAAAACATTAGATGCCACTTTTAAGATACCGAGGTATCAAAGTCATAAAAGCCTGTATTACAAATCAATGACATTAGCGTTAGAAACGCTTGGCACACATGTCTGCACTTATGCTAGGTTCACCTTCGGAAATGGAACAGTCTGGATGGGCAACACAGTGCCCTCACTTAGTTTGTAGTACAGTATGTACCTACACACTCACCCTGGAATTAATCGTCCCAATTAAGACCACTGTTCCTCGCAGAGTTAAACAGTAGGGTTAACACCGCGACCCACTGCTACCACAGACCTCTTTTAGTTCCTCTACTTGCTTCGCATAGTGGCGAAAGAACACTCTGGAAGACTTCCAGCCAGTGTATGAACGGAGATGTTCAAAATCCATACAATTAAAGAATTTTAAGAATGAGGCAACTTTCCTCGGATCTTGACCTGCGGGTGTATTGTCAGGATCCGCTCTGCGAATAAAATATGTTATTTTCGCTCTGAGTTGATTCAGAGATAAATTTGAGCCTGATGTTTCTCCCCTGAATAGTTGACCACCCTTGAAGTCTGAAGTTCTATGAAGATAGACCTTTAGGCATTCTACCGGACATAGAGATGCATCTTCTTTCAGAGGGCAGATTCTCCAGGGACCCCACCTGTTAGTGGGTAACTCATTCTTGGCGAGAAACGTAGGATCCGGAAACAGGTTCAGTTCTCCCCCATCCAGGAACTGAACACGACCTTTCCTCTCTCGAGAGGCTACAATCTCACTAACCCTGGCCCCGGACGCGAGTGCAAAATAGGAAAATAACTTTTTTGTGTCAAATCCTTTAACGCACACTCTTCATTGCTCAACAGAGAAGCGAAATGAAGAACTTGTCTAAAGACCATGAAATGGGCTTTGGAGGTGCTGAAGGTCTGAGCCTAGCACAGGCTTTCGGGACTTTATTAAAGATCTCGTTACCTAGGTCGACCTGGAAGGCATATAGAATGGGTCTTGTCAAAGCAGACTTACACGCTGAAATCGTGTTCGCTGCCAACCCTTGACCATGGAGGTGGAGAAGAAAGATAAGCAGAAGTCTGTCAAGATCTCCTGCGGATTCTTCGCCTTGACAAAAGGCCACCCATTTTCTCCAAGATGACTCATATTGCCTTCTAGTAGATTTGCACTTATATTCCTCAAGGAAGTCTATACTGGCTTTCGAAATCCCGAAACGCTTTCTCACCGCTAGGGAGAGAAAATCATGAGCTGCAGGGTCCGGGTTTTCTGTAATGAAGCGCAGACAGTTGACTTCTGGACTCGCTGGGTCAGAACTGGATCTGGTAGTGGTACAAACTTCAGCTACAGTTCCAATGCCAGGAGGAACCACACGCTGTTCGGCCACTTGTGGGCCACTATTGCCACTACCCTATGAAGGATCTCAGTTTGTTGAGGACCCTCAACAGAAGGTTGTGAGGAGGGAACAGATAAATCTTGGACCATCTGTTCCAGTCGAGGGACATCGCGTCCACTGCTTCCGCTAAGGGGTCCTCGTACGGGGCACGTACAGTGGCAACTTCTTGTTGTCTTTCGTCGCAAAGAGGTCTATTTGCAGTTCTGGGACTGATTCAGAATGAAGGAGAATGATCCTGCGTCTAAGGACCATTCTGACTCTATCGGTGTGAACCTGGATAGAGCGTCCGCTGTCACATTGCGGACTCCTTGAAGGTGAACTGCCGACAGGTACCACTTCTTCTTTTCCGCCAATCGGAAGACGGCCAACATCACCTGGTTGAGAGGTGGTGACCTCGATCCTTGTCGATTCAAGTATCTCACAACTACCTCGCTGTCTATCACCACCTTATGTGGATCGAGTGACGCGGGGAGACTTCCTTTAAGGTAAGGAGCACTGCCCTAGCTTCTAGAAAGTTTTATGTGAAAGGTCTTGAATAGCCTGGACCAAGTCCCCTGGACTTTTTTCCGATGAGAGTGACCTCCCCATCCCTCCTTCGAGGCGTCTGAGTGAATCGTCACCGACGGGGGAGGTGGCTGAAGAAGAACCGACTTCTTTAGATGTCTGGCTTGGGACCAAGGCCTGAGAAGAGTACTTAGCTGAAGCGGCTGGTCTTCTCAGATCTCTTCACGCGTTTGATGCATAACTTCTCCAAACTCCGATTGCATCCTTTAGCTGTGCTCTTAGCACTGGGTCTGTCACCGAAGCAAACTGGAGAGAGCGCAGTACTCTCTCCTGCTCGTGTCTTGATATCCTTTCGGAATCTTGAAGTCTCTTGACAGAACCCGCTATCTCCTTCCTTTTCTTCGCCGGGGTGGAGAAACGGTGTGACAAAAGGTCCCAGTGGATTCCCAGCCACTGGAACTTTTGAGATGGAGAAAGTCGAGACTTTTTCTGTTGATCTTGGAGCCTAGGTACTCTAGGAACTGGATCACTTGACTGGAAGCTTGCAAGCATTCTGTCTCGGATGCTGCCCACACCAACCAGACGTCCAGGTAGGCTACTACCTGAATTCCCTTTAGGCATAATTGTTTGAGAGCTACGCTCGCAAGCTTCGTAAAAATCCTTGGGGCTATGTTTAGCCCGAATGTCATGGCTCCGAAGGCGTATAGTCTTCGTTGTAGCCTGAACCCTAGGTAGGGGGAGAGTCGATGGCTAATTGGAATGTGCCAATAGGCGTCTGACAAGTCTATAGAGACGGAATATGCCCTCTTGGGCAGTAAGGTCCTTATGTGTTGCAGTGTTAGCATTTTGAATTTGCAATTCACTATGAACTTGTTGAGTGGCGACAAGACCAGAATGACTCTGAGCTTTTCCGAGTCTTTCTTGGGAACACAAAACAGCCTCCCTTAGAAATTGATGGGCTTCACCCTTCGGATCACCTTTTTTCTCCAACAGTTCTTGAACGTACTCCTCCATAACGGGGGTGGAGTGTTGGAAAAACCGAAGGCACGGGGGTGGAGTGCTGTACCAGCTCCCGCCCAGTCCATTCTTGAGTACGCTGTGGGCCCAGGGATCGAAGGTCCACCGATCCCGAAATTTCAGAAGTCTCCCTCCTACCGGTATCACCTCACTTGGACTGCCGTCCTGAGGTCTTGCCTTCCTGACCACGACCACCCCTGAATCCCCTTCCCCTTGAGGGGCGTCTAGACGAGCCTCTGGCTGCTCCTCTAGGCTTTGCTCGAAAGGAAGTAGACTGCCCTTCGAACGCTGGGGTGAATGCCGTGGACTGTGTCGACACGGCCTGGGGTACCCACTGAAAGGTGGTCGGGGTTTGTGCCACGATCTGGGGCACTGGGGGCAATGGCAATTGCAGTTGCTGTTGCTGTCTAAGAGGCTTGGCTGGCCGAGACGGTAGCCTAGTCCTCATAGTCTTCCTCTTTGGTTGAGGACCCTCATCCGGGGAAGACTTTCTTTTGATAGCCAGGCCCCACTTCTAGAGAAGGTTTCTATTCTCCAAGGCGGCCTTATCAACAACTTCTTTGATCAAGTCGGTAGGGAAAAGGTCTTTTCCCCAAATGTTGAAGGAGATTAGTTTCTTTGGCTCGTGCCTCACCGTAGCCGAGGTAAACACGAACTCCCTACAAGCTCTCCTTGCCTTGACGAAGCCATAAAGGTCCTTCGTCACTGTGGCCAGATGAGGCTTGGCCACTACCATGAACATTTCATGGACCTTGGGGTCACTTGCCATCGTCTCGAGAGTAGTCTGAAGGGACATTGAGGCAGTCAGTCTTTCTTTTGTATCGAACTCACTTCGCAAAAGAAAGTCAGACAGCTTAGGGAGGTCCTTGCCGAACTGACGTCCGGCAATATCAGCCTCCAACTTTCCCACTGAGAACGTAAGATGGACGTCCTTCCAGTCTTTGTGGTCCATAGGCAGGGCCAGCGACAAATGTTTAAACTCCTCTAGGGAGGGGAAAGACTTGCTGGCCTCGATTGCTTTTAGTACAGCCAGAAACCCTTTCTGTAAATAGGGGAAGGCTCTAGTAGGCGAGGACACAAAGGAAGGGAGCTTCCTATTCAATGCGGCTACCTTTGAGTTAGAGAAGCCCCTCTCTTTCATTGAGGATGAAAGTAGAGCTTGAGCCTTAGCATGGTCCATCACTATGACCTCCTTCGGCTCTGTCTCCTCCTTTGAAGCTGGTTCCTTCCTCAGCCGGACATAACAGTCCGGATATGATGCCTTGCTGGGCCAGAATTCCACCTCCTCCAGGGGAACTGAGCCCAGCTTATCCGAGATGACGATCTTTCCAGTCGTCATCGGCATGTGCTCAGCATACCTCCATGGGTTAGCATCTGAGCACAAGGGAAGGTCTTTCACATTGAGCTTTTTCTGGGGCCCATGTGATTCTACAAGGCACTGCATTCGCAGTTCCATTGCAGCCGCCTTCTCCTGATTCTCCTTCTGCATTTGTTGGATCATTCCAACAATAGAAGAGAGAGCTCTACTGGGAGACCGGCCGATGTAGAGGGGCTTGAACTTCATCCTGGGCTTCTGCCAGGAGGTCTTCCTCCTGACACCCGTCCACATCAGACATCCTGTCATCTAGCTGGATGTCTTGCATTGCGACCGCGACATCAGCATCCACCTGGATCTGAACTTAGGGGATCTCCTCTTGAGGCTGGGGAATCACTGCATCAGCTGATGCCTTAGGGAAAGGATACACCCTCATCTTCTCATTTGGAAGATAAGGGCCAGAAGTGTTCTTTTGGAAGCCCCTTACCCAGGTACGAAGCTTCTTCCTAGCTATTTAAATGTCTCAATAATCAGGTTAGTGCACACAGTACATACCTGAGGGTCCCAATACCGGTGATCATCCTTGGAGACAGCGTATGCTGCGTGTCTCCTACAAAACTCATGTCCGCAGAGGTTCTTGCTGCTGACATTGCAGAAAGCACTTCCCCACTTCGGAGTGTCCTTCTGTAAAGAGAAGAAATTTCCATGAGTATCAAGTGAACTATGTATCACTGGATATGCATAGTATAGCATAACAATTCAGAAAGGAAAGACACACACTTGTGTTTCCCTCACAACCCATTGTTGCAGCCTTCCAGATAATAAAATCAAAATGGTTTATCTCTTCTAGAGTAACCAATGCAAGGTTTCCAGAGGAAACAGGTGGAGCTCACACCTAAGCAATGATTTTAAAATCCTGGATAATAGACAGGGAAGAACTCAGCTTCCTATCTGAGGGCAACAGCAAAGGGTTGTGCAAGAAAACACAATAGTGTTAGAAGATACAGTGCTGTACCAAAACCTTTACTATAGTTTTCTTCTTACTGTATATGCTATACAGAAGAATACTAGTACAGTATAGGGGGATGTGTGCCGGCCTGCCTTTGCCGGCCGGCACACACCACAACTAGCTTTAAAGTATACTACTTAACAGCTATAGGGCAGCAGCACTCTGGTTCAAATGCCTGTGCCGGTCGGCAGCAACTGCCGGCCGGTAATAGCCAGTGTTGGCCGGCAATGGCTGCCGGCCAGCAACTACACAAGGTAGTACCCAGCTGCCGGCCACACTCTTGGTGACCGGCAGACAAGAACTGACATAAGCCGGCCGGCAAAGGTACAAGACCGATGCCAGCCGGCAGCAAAAGAACCAGAGGACTACACTTGCCGGGCTGCCGGCCTCATAGGCCGGCAGCCGGGACAGGTACAGCACTAGAAGAAAAATAGAATGGATGCCGGGGTAAAAGTGTACACAACCTCCAAGCCCGGCAACCGAAAGAGTGCATATAAGGAAGGGGAGAAACTAATTCAGGCTTCCTTGACCAATGCCGTCCGGCTCTGCCGGCAGGCATGGATGAGGGACCAAGAGAGGTCCGGGCAGCACTCGAAAACATAAGACCCTTGCCGGCCAGCAGCTCTGCCGGCCGGCAATGGGCTGAGTCAATTCCACATCCCAACCTATACTAGGTCCAGAAGTAGAACGACGTACAGTACAGTAAGACCCCTGCCGGCCAGCTTTGCCGGCCGGCAAGGTATAGTACAGTAATGGCTAGGCCATTACGGAGATAGAGGGGGAAGGGACAAGAGGGTCCTGCCAACCTTGCTTTAGTGACAGATCACCCGCAGCCAAGAAACTTATCTTAGCCTAAGGGAGATCTAAGGGGAAAGGCCAGCAATACTTGCCAGCTTCCAGAGCACCAAAGCAAGGAAGGCGTTGCTACTCCCAAGGGAAGAACTTATCCTCCCCCGAGAACAGCAACAGGACTAGTCTGGTAGATCACAAAATAAGGAATCATAACTACAGAAACCTTCGGTAGTGACCTAAGGGAGCTAAGCTCCCTTTGTATGTGTTAGGTCAGCGAGGGGGACTCTGCACCAAGCCAGACAACACAGACTCAGACTAAAAACTCTGTTGTTCTGTCCCTCTTGAACCATAACTACAGGAACAGGAAGGTACAGTAACACCCTAGTATAGTTTTATCGAAAATAAATTCGGAAAAAACCACTTAGGGATAAGCCCAAGGCTTAAACAGAGGGAAAGGGATTGCATACCTTCTCCGAAGAAAAGAAAGCAACCGGGGAGTATGATAAAGTATACTAAGGCTCCATAAGCAATTAGCCTAGGCACCAAGAGAATCGATTACCTAATTCACCGAAACTCACACGTATACAATCTTGGAAATATTCCACACAGTCTAAAATGTATAAAATATAGCCTAAAGCTTCAATAAAATTTTAATTACACTCGGAAAAACCAAAATCATGCATGAAGTACTAGGACCAAACGACTAGGCTACATGGCCTAGCGTAGGCCAGAATGGCGAATACTTCGCCAAATAATACTAAGCACGAAAGGAAATCCTATGTAAAGCTAAATAGCTAAAATTTATTAAAGCAAAACAACCAGGAATGTCGCTCTGACTAACTAATTTATACCTAGCGAGCAACAGTGTCCAGGACACCTCTGGTAGGCTACCGCTCTTGTATCAAAGATTAATCCTATTAATCACTCAAAATTTTACCAAGAGCCTACATTTATACATAACAGACAATATACTCAACTTATCAGAGGCCAACGAAGACGGAGAAGCCTTGAAAAGCCGAATAAATCCAAGATTTGCGAGAAAGACAGGAAAAAACACCGAGTTGT
>NC_090744.1:48055942-48058442 GCF_036898095.1 Palaemon carinicauda | reverse complement strand
TCATAGTCTCAGATTCATTACTAGTCGGAGTTTGAAAAAAATATATAACACAAAATTAATTGAAAAAAATTTCGGGTTTTGCTACCTGTAATTAGCATGGATTCTAGAATATTTTTGTGTAAATAAATTATTAGGTATACCTATTTCAACCTTTAACTGGTTAATCTCATGCCCTGAGTTAACCTTATCAGAGAGAGAGAGAGAGAGAGAGAGAGAGAGAGAGAGAGAGAGAGAGAGAGAGAGAGAGACGGGTCATTGGGGTTCACTCATCATTCCAAGCTATCTTTCTGTTCATTTGCCTATTATTATCATCATTATTGTTATTATAAGCTAGGCTATAACCCTAGTCGGTAAAGCACGATGCTACAATCCTAAAGGCTACACCATGGAAAATAGCCGAGTGAGGAAAGTTGGTAAATAAACTAAAAGAGAAGAATAAACAATAAAATTAAAATATTTCGAGAACATAAACGGCATTAAATTAGATCCTTCACATATAGACCATAAAAATTTCAAAATAACAAGAGGAAGAGAAATAAGAGAACAAGGGTTTGATTTTGGAGTGTCCTTCTCTGATGAGCTGCTTACCATGGGTAAGAAGTCTCTTCTACCCTTACCAAGAGAATAGTAGCCACTGAAAAAAATATATTGCTGTAGTTAATCTCTAGAGCGAAGAAGAATTGTTTGGTAATCTCAGTATATGAGGACAGTGTAGAATGAGATTAGAATAGGCCAGACAATTCGGTGTTTGTGTAAGTAAAGACAAAATGAGCCGTAACCAGAGAGAGGGATCCAATGTAGTGCTGTCTGGCCAGTCAATGGACCTAATAACTCTCTAGTGGTACTATCTAAACGGGTTGCTGCTGCCTTGGCCAACCTTCTACCTAATAAGAACACGTTAGCTCAATTTCATATGTAGTCAACTATCACCAGGAGCCCAAAAACATTTTTATACTGTTTTACCAGTTCATGGCCTGGTAAAGTTTTGAGCATCCAATACTTATTGGCAAGCTAAGAAGGACTACATTGTCATGGAGAGTGACATTGGTAGAGAGGAACGGCTTAATTACAATTTTCTTGGTCACTAACAACCGTCAGCATATTCACAGACGCCCCCAATCTTGAGTGGTAGTAGTAGAAGAGCGACTGATGGGCATCGGTAAGTAATTGATTGTAGAGGTCGTTGGTTGGGATGTGAGCAAGGGGTAGCTTGTATGGATGGTTAGAAGCTTGGCCGCCTCTCCAACATGTCATAGTGTGGGGGGTGGGGGGGGGGGGGTTGTCACACCCTTACTGCATTCACATCAGCTTTGGTTAGTGCTGAATGGTTATCCTATTCACCAGGAGTGGAGGCTGCGTTGATGGAGGTCTTGAATATGGAGTAGTAGCTGTTCATAATGGTGTCAACTTTGTCCATCAAGTCTATCATAGGCAAGGTATCAACATCGGGTTTAGCGATGCATACAGTTTCGGGTAGGCGTTGTACCGTAGAGTAAGAGAGAGAGAGAGAGAGAGAGAGAGAGAGAGAGAGAGAGAGAGAGAGAGAGGGTAGGAGCCATTGTGGTCCACTCATCATTTCTACTTTTCTTTCTGTTCATTTGCACATTCGACACACCTGAACAATATTATACTGAACTACCGGCACACCACCCCCTCCCCCACCACCAAAAGCCTCCATTTCCCCCTTCGACACAAATAAAAATCGTTTTACGTCCTCAATTCTCCTTCAGGAACGAGCCCACTGGCAATGGCAGGGAATATTTCACGAACGTTAAGATTTTCTTGCAGTTTTCTTTAAAGGTTTTCAGTTCATGATTCCTTTTGAATCATTATATCCCATTCTTACTTTCTTCATAACGGCAAAAATTCCTTATGCTTTCCTACCCATTGTTACTTTCCTGTCTATTTGTTTCATGTTTCATCCTTTTTCTCTGTCCTTTTGGACTTATAGGTTTATAAATCCTTGAACTACCCCTGAAACATAAGTCTAATTCTCAGCTTCACTTTCTTATTTTGATCCTTTTAGTTATTATCTGTTACTTTCTTGTCTTTCATTATCTTTGTTAGTTTTGAGGATGAATGATATTTTTTTTTCTTTTTTTTTCAATGGTATCATTTATCTCTGGTCTTGCATCATTTCAGTATACTGATGTGTAGCTTTTCATTATATTCCATACATAAAATTATGTATTCCTTTTTTTTAGGACACATTACCTAAACTTTATAAAATAACATTATTCTCTTTCATTTTGTAGCTTAGGACAAAAGCATATTCCATTGTTTTAGTGTATCATACCCTACGCTCTTTTTTTTCTGTTGACTTATTGTTTTTCAATCTTATTGCATTGATTTTCCTTATTTAACTCTTTTGCAATTTCTATGGAAATCTTATTGGTTTACTTGTCAACAATTTTCCAGAATTTTATTCTAAAATCATTTTTCTACATCAATGCATACATAGATATTTTCTGTTGTTTATATTTTATTTGAATTGCATTAA
>NC_090744.1:48045942-48050942 GCF_036898095.1 Palaemon carinicauda | reverse complement strand
GCCTAAAAATAAATGGAAATGTATATTCATATAATAAAGAAGGGCGGAATAATAAACAGTGCAATTTTGAATTTAAACATTGATATGGTAGAAATGCTAGAATTACAAATGTATACAAGCAATAAACAATATAAGAATTAAGAACATTATAATGTGCATTAATGGTTAGGTCATGAAGAAATGTCTACTAATAAAACTTAGCACACAGATAATAACAGATTAGTATATGACTTTTTAAAAGATCGAATGCCAAGCAATGCCTTAAGATAAGCAGGCAGAGTATTCCATTGTTTAACTCCCTGATAGAGATAAAACTGTTCACATTTCTTTACACGTACGAAGGGAAGAGTTAAGTTAGAGTCTCTTGTTCCATATTGGTGTGCTGATTGTACCTGAATTATTTTTTGTCTAATGGATGGATATTTATGCAGCGAAAGTGCTTGAAACATCAAATTCATTAAGGAGAGTTTGTAGGTGTCCTCCAACTTCAGAATCGAGAGAGACCGGAATAGAGGTGATGTATGAGCTAAATAATCACTCGAAGTTATTATTCTCACCAGTTTTTTTTTTTGCATAACGATTAGCGGTTGCAGGACGTTTCTACTGCAACTCCCCCACGCTGTAATGCAGTAATTTAGATGAGGAGATATTAAAGAGTGGTAGAGTTGTTTTAATATATATAGCGGGAAATAATCCTTTAGCCTATATATGATACCTGTAACTTTGGAAATTTTATTGACTATCATATCCACATGCTTACTGAAGGTTAATTTATTGTCAAACATTACTCCTAAAAATTTTCCGCTGGACTTCTGGTCAAGAGTGTGATTTCCTATTGCAACTCTTATGTTACCGGGAACTTTGCGCAAAGGAAATATTATGAAATATGTTTTTCTCTCATTTAAGGTCAATTCATTCGATAGTAACCAATTTTTAACATTATTTAAGTTAGCAGTTAAAGAATTACCAAGATAATAAATATTTTTATGACAAAGATGGAGCTGCATTCTTCGAATGTGCTGTGTAGGATTAATTTTTTTTTTCTTATTTGCCAAATCGAGAGAGAGAGAGAGAGAGAGAGAGAGAGAGAGAGAGAGAGAGAGAGAGAGAGAGAGAGAGAGAGAGAGAGAGAGAGAGTGTTAGTGTATCGATTGTTTGTTGTGAGGAAGATTGTTGGTCTAAATCAGATTGTTTGTTTATATTTTTAGCTAGGTTACGACGGTGGTGAATGTCTTGGGTGAATGGCTTTTTTATTTTGACTGCAGCAAGGGGCAGTAGTGTGAATGCTGGATCTACTTCATTATTATTTTACCAGCGCGGAAGTGATTATTTATTTTCTGACTAAGTACAATTTTGTTTATATTTACTTGTCGTGGTTGTGAATGATGGAAACAATTTAATATTTATCTTTTATTATAGTGCGATAATTCAGTTAGTTAGGAGTGTTCGTAAGTGTTTTACTTTTTTTCATTTTTCAGGCCGTAATTCCTCCTTTGGGGAGAAATTTTATGTGAATGTGACTGTTGACCTGATTTGTTTAAGGAACTTGATACGACTGCTCAGATTTGGAATTAATTATTGATGACCTAGACTACGATTATGATTATGATTTGATTGCTCTGAACGATCTCATTGATATTGATGCCATAATGACCCAGCCCGTTTGAATGATCTTCCATTTGGATCACTGATAATTAGGATTATGATGATGATGATGATTATTAATGCAATTATGTAATAACATTTGTCAGTGTTACGGTACCTAGAGTTGTGGTTGGGCTATAAAAGGACTGTTGGCCCTTGTGTGGACAAAGACGTCCACACATAAACAAATATTGGTTTTGGTGTGTGGTATAATTTTAAGTTTGTTAGGGTTTTGGGGTTTATATGAATGGTATTTTTGGTTATTACATATTTATTATTTTGTGTTAAGTTTTGATTAGTTTTAAGTGTTTATTTTGATTAGTTTTAAGTGTTTATTTTGATTGTGGATGGTTTATGATTTATTTTTAGTTTAAAGAAATATAATATTAAGGGTTGGTTAATTTTCATTTCCCTTCTGTCCAAGAGTCCAGTTGATAACGTAAGATGAAAGTATGTGCAGAGGAGACATTTGTCAGTTAGTGAGATCAAGGGTGTGGGGTTGTTTTGCAACATGCCGCCACAGTGCGTCTAAATTTTCCTATGCAATTCCTTATTAGCTACTTTTATAAAATTGTCGTTAGTATAAGGCTTCTTGATTTTTAGAAAACTCTCTCTTTGACTACTCTCATATAAAAGTTAGCGAAAAGGATGCCTAAACTGGACCCAGGGCGACACTATCCCTCTGAATATATGTGTGGTCCTTATTTGTGGTAGAAGGGACTTTCATAGTGGATATTTATAACATTGCATAGGAGGAGGCCTCGGGGACGTTGAAGGTAGGTGTATTTGTATCACTATAAACTCGATACAATATCATATTTATAGTTTCACTAACATGGCCGTAAGTAAACAGGGACTCAACATCCATTAAAAGCTGAAGCCTTCAATTATGTGAGAAATTCTGCTGACGACGGCACACAATATTCGTTAGAAAAGTAAGGTTTGAGGAGGCGTTCAGTCTCATCGTAAGCTGGTATGATATGAAAGGGCAAGTACTGGCTTATTATAAGCTGAAAACTGTTCCTTTGCTGTCGAAAGAGAATAGCAAACGATGGGCCTCTCAAGATTGTTTGTTTGTTACCTCTGCAAGAAAGCTATAAAACCGAGTCAGTTTATCACTTCCTCCAAAGAGGTTATGAAATCGTTTATTTATTTGTCTGTGGGTGAGATTACGTCAATACTGCACGACGGATTTTGACGACCTAATTAAAATTTTGGATCTGATCCAAATCAAGATCATGATTCATGATCAACACTGTACTTTTACCATCTACTGTCAGCATTTGAAAGGGGGAATGTCCTATCTATCCGTAGGCTTTATTTATATATCACAATAGATTTATCCATTGTCGTCATCATATATATATATATATATATATATATATATATATATATATATATATATATATATATATATATATATGTATATATACATGTATATATATATATATATATATATATATATATATATATATATATATATATATATATATATATATATATATATATATATATATATATATATATATATATATATATATATATATATATATATATATATATAATATATATATATATATATATATATATATATATATATATATATATATATATATATATATATATATATATATATATATATATGAAGCTTTATTTTTGGTGGATAACGTGGGAAGGTAGGCTGTGGCACCCTAGAAATCTCCTTTATTCCTTTTTCAATGTGGGGTACCTACCTAAAATTGGTGGAAGTGCTACGGTAGATAGATAAAGATTATTTTTAGAGCCAGCCATGGTCATCAAATTCTCATTGTAAATGAAAATGATATACCAAATAGGTAACTATGAATCATTTTTCATTTTCAAAAGAATCCACTATTGTGGAATAATATTTACAAGGATTTCAATGATTTTTTTTCCCGAAATCTCTAGGTATTGGAGAGAACTTCGCTGTTTTATTTCTTTTTCAGTCTTAGATTTTCTATGAAAGCATATGAGTAACTAACGAAGGTTATGTGAAAACCACAATACGTTTCGAGTCTTTTGATTGAAGCTTCAAGCTATCTCTTGGAAAAATAGTTTATTTATTACAGTAAGTAAGTGTTAAGTTAATGAAGTCTTCAATGGAAGATTCAGTGTTGTGTTTGTATAATCACTTCAGGTAACGAACTCTAATACTGGCATCACATTGACTAACTTTATGAAGACTTCCAATGTAAACTCTGTTAGTGTTCGTCGTACCCTTATTCCCTTATTCCAAATTTTTTTTTCATTCTAAAAGATTCCAGCCACGTTCGTCGTTGATGCTTGACTTCCGTAGAAGGATATAGCTTCTCTCTCTAGTGAATCGTATATTGAAAGTGTAGTTTGCAATCCTAATGCTTTGAATAAATTGATCCACAGAAGTTCAAATACATATTTTGTAGTTTGATATGTTACATTGTTAAACATATAACTGGAGATTAAACACATCTAAATCTTTGATATATTCATTGTTATTTGTTATAGGTTTATTGAATAAGAAAAGCTTCATTACCAGAAAGTTTTATCAAAGCGTTGTTGGACCAGCCATGCACTATGAGGCGGAGACTTGGTTAATAAAGAAAGAGCAAGAACTAAAAATTGAAGTAGCCGAGATGAGATTGCCAAGATGGATGTGTGGTGTCACAAAAGAAAAATATAAGATCCGGAATGGATTGATCAGGGAGCCTGTGAAAATATTAGTGATTTCAAAGAAAGGTCAGATGAGAAGACTGAAATTGATTGTTCATTTCATGAGAAGATGAATACATAAGTAATAGGATTATGAACATGGCAGTTGAGGGCAGAAAGAGGAGGGGGAAGGCCAAAGCTCTGGTGGAAAGATAAATTTTCGAATAACATGAAGGAAAAGGGTCAAAGAGAACAAGGTGTACAGGCCGGTGTAAGATGTAGGAGGCTGACTATAAAAAGCGCCCCAAAAAAAGAAAATTTTGCACGAAGCCTTTTCGACAAGAATTCCATCTTTTGATATTTCGTTGCTAAGCAAACAAGTATTGTAGGTAGTAAGTTGGCCAAGGCCCCAGCCTACCGTTGAAATACCGCTAGAGATTTATTAGGTCCTTTGGCTGGCCAGACAATACTACATTGGCTCCCTCTCTATGGTTACAGATCATTTTGGCTTTGCCTACACATACACCGAATTGTTTGGCCTATTCTTTCTTACCACACTCTACTCTATCCTCAAACACCTGAAAACACTGAGATTACTGCAACGTAATTGTTCACTGGCTACTTTCCTCTTGGTGAGGGTAGAGAAGACTTTTTAGCTATGGTAAGAATCTCTTCTACGAGAATGACACTTGGTCTTTGGTCGTGCC
>NC_090744.1:48040188-48045442 GCF_036898095.1 Palaemon carinicauda | reverse complement strand
AGCTTCTACATAATCCTTGGATTTCTCAATGAAATGTGCAATTCTGTTATGTATGTGATATATCTTTGAATCATAATACGTTAACGTTGCCAACAAATCCTGTACTTCCATAATCTGAATGATATTATTTGAATGTTCATTTACTAAATCCATAATTTGATTGATTGAAGCTAACTGATTCCTTAGTTCTGACATAATCAATTCATCTTCATGAGTCAAGAACTCAATTTTCTTATTTTGATTACTAATCTTAAGACGATTGGAAATTCCTAAACCTAAACTTGCAATAGACCCAAAGATGTTTAATGCAGCATAAATAAACGGATTTCGTCTTTCTTTATGTTCGTGTCCTACAGTCCACATCAAAAGGTCATAAGCCAAAGATTCTGTCTCGTAAGTGTTATTTTTCAAGTCATCAGATAGCATCTCTGCAACTTTTAATGTCGATCCAAGCAAACTCTCTGTAGTCAAATGTAAATGTCTTCTATGCAACTCATCCAATGAGACAGAAAACCTTGAAATGGCGGTTTTTAAGCTAGTGACATCATTCTCTGGAAGAAAAATTGCTTGCATATTCACTTCTACAACTACGTTGCTCGATGTAATAAAAACGTCTTCTTGTCTTTCAACTATAGTGGCATATTTAAAATCTATACTTTTAGTTTTGAGCTCATCCCACACGAGAAAAATGTCTGAGTGAACAATATCACTCCCAACAACAAAAAATTCATCTTGGAAACCTGTAACGAGAAAAATATATGTAATTACTCCTGTATTAAGAAGAAAACTTTTAATCACACAAAATGAAAAAAAAATTTCCCTTACTTCTTTCCCTCTCTTTTTCTTTCTTTTTTTTTATTTCTTATGTGAGCCAATGGTACTATTCTCTCATCCGTGGGTTGGGATACGTTTTGAACTCTAAACCTATTGGCCGTTAATGTTTCCAAAATGTTAAATGGGCCTTCAAACTTAGGTGTTAGTTTATAATTGAGTCCTTTACGCACATTGATTTGTATATACACGTTATCACCCACGGTATATGTTTTAGTTGGCTTCGCTATTTTATCATGATTCCTTTTTATTATGATTTGTGATTCTTCTAAATTCTTTCGAAGGATATCATATCGACTTTTGCTTGCATTTATACATTCTTTTGAAGGATTTGATAGATTAGTTGTAGGCGTTAATACATGGAAAGGCGTTCTAACTGGGGTACCATACAATGCTTCATGCAGTGACATTTTAATTGATATATGATATGAATGATTCAGAGTACTCAGTGCCGCCGGTATTGCAATATCCCAGTTTGGGTCTGATCCCCCTAGTGTTGCTCTTAATATATTTAAAACTTTTCTATTTGCTCTTTCCACTAGCCCATTCGACTCTGGGTGATATATCATGGTATTTATTTTCTTTATGCTAAGGAATTCACACAATGAGGTAAGAAAGTGATTATTAAATTCACCACCCGAGTCTGAGATTATCATGTGTGGAATTCCATGTTTACAAATGTAACACTTGTAAAACTTCCTAGCGCATTCAATCGCAATTTTAGTTTTAAGCGCTATTAGTTCTGTATATCGAGTGAAAGTATCTATAATTACTAAGAGGTGCTTATTTCCTCTGTCTGACTCGTAAAATCCTGTTAACAAATCTAAATGTATTCTTTCAGAGGGTTGATTGGGCACGGGATAAGCCCCTAGGCTGACAGGTGTTTTCGTATGCCCTTTGTTTTCCTGACATGTGCGACAATTAGCTATGTGTCTTTTTATATCTGTAAGCATCGTATGCCAATAAAACAATGATTTGGCTTTCTGTGACATTAATGAGAACGCCGGGTGTCCGTGTAATGGATTTGAATGCAACCAATTTAGGACAGTGGAAATAAGTGAGATTGGTACTACTACCTGGTCGTTAGTTACATGTGGTGTATTGTGGGTTTTCCTTGTCACAGTCCTACACAGAATATCATCTTTGATTATATAATTCTGCTGCTTATACTTTATATACCCCTTTTCCTTATGATTGCCTTTCAAAGCATTTATAATTGTTTCTATTTTCTGATCTTTTCTTTGCTCAGTCTGTAATAATTCAGCGCTCCAGCCTAAATCTTCTTGTTCAGATATCGTTTTAACAATAGGCATGGATGTTGATATATCTATTAATTCAGCTAAAGGCTCCGTACAAGATGACACGGGGTTGCGTGATAATGCATCCGCAATGATATTTGCTTTCCCAGGTAAATACCCGATTCTTGCGCCAAAATCTTGAATGATCAAATGCCACCGAGTTCGTTTAGGGCTGTGGTTGAAGCCTTTAAAGAACTTGGTTAGTGGTTTATGGTCAATAAGAACCTTAACGGGATAACCATAAATTACGAACTTAAAATGCACTAGTGAATTAACAATAGCTAGCCCTTCCTTGTCTATTACTGCATACTTACTTTCGGAAGTTCTCAATTTTCGAGAATAAAAAGCTATCGGGAAAAGTTGTTTATCATATTGCTGAAGCAATACCCCTCCTACTCCTAAGTCTGAGGCATCTGTTGCAATGAAGAATTCCTTACCGAAGTCAGGAAAATTTAAGATAGGAGAACTACACAGTTCATCTTTCAAGGTATTAAACGCCTGTTGATGATGCTCAGACCATATGAAATCTACGCCCTTCTTCGTAAGATCAGTTAAAGGAGCGGCTATTATTGAATAGTTGCGTATAAAACGCCTGTAATATCCACTACAACCCAGAAATTGCTGTATTCCCTTGACATTAGTAGGTATGGGAAAATTACGTATAGCCGACACCTTATCATGGCCTACTTTAAGACCTTGGGTTGACACCATGAAACCCAAATATATCAATTCTGTTTTGAAAAACTCACACTTACTAATCTTTACCCTTAAGTTATGTTGTCTTAATCTCTGTTTTACTAGTTCTAACTTACGTAGATGTTCTTCTAAGGTGTTGGAAAAGATTACAAGATCATCCATATAGGCATGCAATATATCCCCTAACAAGTCTCCAAACACTATGTTAATCATTCTTGTAAATGTTATAGGAGCAGAACGTAAACCAAAAGGCATCCATAAAAATTCATAATGTCCCTTGGCTGTGCTGAAGGCTGTGTATGGGATACTATCTTCTTCTAATGATATCTAGTGAAAGCCTTTAAGTAAGTCCAAACTGGTAAAATATTTATTCTGACCTAACAAAGACAAAATATCGTCAGTACATGGTACTGGGAATCGATCAGGGATCGTCTCCTCGTTTAGACGACGGAAGTCGACCCAGATACGCAATGTTCGATCTTTTTTCGGTACAACTATTAAAGGAAAATTATAAGGGCTGTTTGATTTCCTAATGACTCCTTTTTCTAGCATTTTACCTACTTCATCATTTATTTCATTCTGGAATTTCATAAGGAGTCTGTACGAGGGTACATAGATAATTTTCTGCTTGTCCTTTAACCTTATTTGATGCTCGATCACATCTGTTTTTCCTAAGGATCCATCCGTAGTGGAAAAAACATCATGATATTTAGTTAAAAGTCCAAAAATTTTCTGCTGAATTTCTTCGTCTTGAATGTCTTTATTGATTTTATTTTTAATAGATCGCAAAAGGGATTCATCTGCAACTGATTGAGAGTGATTGATTTCAGCAACGGTATGAATACGATGTTTATAAACTTCTACATCCAAGATATGTTGATTTTTGTGAATTACTAAAGTGTTATTTAAATGATTACAGACTTCAATATTACATTGTTGATGTGAGCCTACTGCATAAATAGCTTGTGTGACAGACAATCCGTTAGTTTTCAAAGTGTCGGAAAGGATTAATATTTCAGATCCCGGTAATGTTTTCTTTACTTGCACTATTAAATTCGAAGGTACATTTGGCTCGATAGATTGCGTGCAAGATGATATTACGGGTGAACGAGAATTCTGCTGGGTCGCGTATATTATTTCTTTATTAGTGAGACAAGTTATTGGTTCTTCAACGTACGTTACGGTTACATTTGTCGTCTCCTTTTTATCCAAAACTGATTTTAAGGTATTAAAAGACTTATAGAATTTCCCTTTGATATACACGCCGTGCTTGGCAGGGGCTAAGATAATGTTTTGATTTCCCATAGATGGATATCCTATAATTACAGCTGGATACATATCAATGTTTTGTACAACAACAAATGTATCGGCAAACATGCGTTACCGACTTTGAATTGAACATGAGTTATGCCTATGACATTTAATTCATTATTTCCTATACCCGAGAGTCTATCTCCGGATTTTTCAATCGGAAAGTTCGAAAACAACAAATGATGTGTCTTCAAATCCATGATATTACGTGGACTACCAGAGTAAAAAAATAACGTAAAGGATTTGTGTTCTAAATTTACAGCATATAAGGTTGGTCGTAACTCATTTTGGGTTATTATTGTATGAATTCGTTGCAAATCTACGGGAGCAAGCACTGTTTTACTTAATTCGGCCGTGTGTTTCATAGGAAAATCTATTGCCTCACAATTATCTGATAAAACATTAAATTGATTATTGAATAATATTGAGGTTGACATGAATGACCTTGACCCAACATCACTCTCTTCCCCTCTGGAGTTAACTATGTGGTGTTTGCTTTGCTCTGCACATTCTGAAAATTAGTCTGACCTTGCGAGGTCTGGTTTGACGACCCAGGCTCAGCGATATTCGAAGAAGTGTTTGTTTGCTTTGGACTCTGAACTGCATTGACATTTGGTTGTTTCTTCTCATTGTTAAAATGAGGATTTTTCTTTTTATTTCCATATGGGACTAACTGTGGAATTGACTTTGTATTTCTGGGATTCTGTTGTGTCTTACGCGAGTAACACTGATTGTATGAATGAGTTGAACTATTATGAATCGAGCAGAATTTCGTTCGGCAGTCCGCGCTTAAGTGACCTTGACGTTTGCAATTATAACACGTCATTCCCGCTACTTGACTATTATTAACTACGTTCACTGTTTGTGGCTTTGTTTCATTCTTTGCAGAAAACTTGAGTTAACACGGGATCGAGATCTGGACACTTAGACATGCGTTTTTTTATCTGTTTATATACATCCAATTCCGTACTTGCAAGCGTTAACTTTTTATCAAAACACCGCACTAAAGCTTCAGGCAACATAAGTGTCGTGCAAGTTAAATACATTAATCGTAAAAAATCTTTCACGGAGATGTTATCTCTAGTAACCCAAGTGGAATTACCTAAAATGTCCTGATA
>NC_090744.1:48030188-48032688 GCF_036898095.1 Palaemon carinicauda | reverse complement strand
GTGAGCTCGGAGAGATATGTAAGTAAAGTAACAGCTGTACCTGAGAGAGGAGAAGTGTTGTCTCCCCAGACACTTACGAGCATATCAGTGACCCCGTGTGCCCTTTTGCAGAAGGAACCAAGGTCGTTGTTATACCCCATGACAATTGGGCCCATATGATATTAGAGGGCTTGACAGAAATAAAATAGAACAGAGCTGATATAACGATAGTTATTTTGTTAAATAAAAGAGTAGTTTTAGAAAGTGATTCTGTGTGTGAATTAAAGTTATGTAGTTAGTTACATTATTAATAATTATTCCAATGTAATTGCAATTGGAGATGAGCCACCCGGGAGGATTGATCGATTTCCCTTTAGCAGTGAAACTGGGCAGGTTGAGCAGATCAGCTCAAGGCCTTATTAGGTACCCATTTATTTCCAGGGAGAGATAGAAAGGGAAATTAATAAATATAGGGAACGAGGGATAATCGAGGAGAACGAATCCCCCTGGTCTTCTCCAATTGTAGCTGTTAGGAAAATGGATGGCTCGGTAAGATTGTATTGATTATGGGAAGTTGAATGCAGTCACTAAAGGCTCAGATAAACTGTCAAGCATGATTGTACAATATTTGAGATTGCGCAAACAGTGTTTGAGCCCTACACTACTATCAAGTTTGTGCAATCATTAGTTGACTTCTAAAGCTTGTGGCGTGAAGATGAGCAAAGAGGCAGCATGTATGGGCATTATTCTGGCTTTAGACGATGAGGAGGAAAGTAAAAGTAAGAAAAAAAAATGGATGAAAGAGTTGTTCAGAAAAAGAAGTATATTCAAGCATGAAAATCTTCTACATGAGTTGCTCCTCTCTGCCCGTGCAGATTACGAAAATTATCTACGCCTGGACAGAAAAATTTTCATGGATTTGCTGGGAATGACTACGCCCTTCATACAAGAAATGGATACCAAGCTTAGGGATTCCATTTCAGCATTTGAAAGGCTTTCTAATACTTAAAGATTCTTGGGTACTGGACAAACATTTCAGGAAGTAATGTTCACCACAGCTATCTATCCAAAAAGCCTTGGTGGTATCATCATAAAACCTGTAGTGCTATTTGCACTGTATTAAAGGAATATATTAAGGTAGGTTAAATAAGGTGCAGATAAAAAAAATATTTATTAATTAGAGTTAGACTACTAAATGACAAATTCTTTAACACCATCACCAAATACATAAGAAAATATATTTCCCCTTCGGAATAAAACCACACTCAAAAAAAAAAGGGGGGGGGGGCGGTGGTCCTGATGCTAATCTGCCATAATGTATTTAGCTTTCCAAGCTGTACTGCGGATCATTCAAAAGGTCTGACATTGTTGTGTAAATACGGACTCCAGTCGTATCTTTTATATCTCAGATTATAGTATTACCTCAACTTGTGGATGCCCCGCTATCAGAGGACAGGGCAGAGATGGTCGTGGAAGACATACTTTGAATATTATTTTCATTAATCTTAACACTGTCTATGCATTGTAGTTAATTTTGCATCAAAAAGAATATTTTTAATAGCCTTCCTGGCATATATTTGCTGTTCTGCACTAATTTCCCTAAATTCTTGAGCCCAGCTCTTGGTAAAAATATCAATGGGATCGTTACTTTGCTCGAGAAGTGAGCATGCAAGTGAGAGTGCTTCATACCGTTTACTCAGCATTTCCAATTTCTGTATATTCTTTGAGACGTCTGAATCTACCTGCTATGACTCATTGCCTGATGTGGAGGGGTCTTGCAAAACATAAAGGGAGATTACTATGAATATTTTCATTTCTTTAGGCTTCATAACAAAAATTGAGAAATCTTAAGATTTCTATTGGTTACTATCTAATTTCTTGGTGCAAGCAGGACCGACCTCTGCCAGGCTAGGAAGTATGATAAATTAAAAATTCCAGTCAGGCGAAGTGGTCAGGTCAAAATAGGCTAATGCACCCATGAAATAAAATATAACCTTTACATTTTCCTAAAATTTATTTAAAGTATTGATCACGATAATGATGATTGAAAGGATGAAAATGATGTATGGATATCTACGAGTATATCACTCTTATTCTTTCAGATCCCTAAAACAACAAATGAAGGGCTTGAGGTAGCTACATCATTTGAAAGGACTTAGCATTTTCCCCATTGCATTGGGGCAATCGATGGAAAACACGTGCAAATCAAGAAACCCATCAGATTTGAATCATATTATTTTAACTATAAACATACATTTAGCATTGTGCTTATGGCTGTTTTTAACGCTCACTATGAATTTATGATGGTTAATGTAGGTGCCAATGGTTGAGTGTCAGATGGTGGAGTGTTTGCTAACACAAAATTTGGTAAGAAAATGAAAGAAAAGAAATTAAGTACCCCAGAGCCAACCACTTTACCCGGCTGCCTTGACGCTATGTCTTTTGTTTTCGTTGCAGATGATGAATTTCCTTTACTGGATAACTCAATAAAGCCTTTTGCATACAGTAACTTAACCAAATC
>NC_090744.1:48007688-48010188 GCF_036898095.1 Palaemon carinicauda | reverse complement strand
TTGTATATACTTTTTTTTTGTGGTTGTTTATGTATGTGTGAGAGAGAGTTTAACGTTTAAGAAATATGTATGTAAGGATATTTGTTGAGAGAGAGAGAGAGAGAGAGAGAGAGAGAGAGAGAGAGAGAGAGAGAGAGAGAGAGAGAGAGAGAGAGAGAGAGAGAGAATTATTAATACTTGTTTGACTGTGTTACAAAAAGAAAATCCAATTCAATAGGATGAAGTTGTTGCTAATAAAAACATTCTGCAAAGGTATTATTACCCACAGATTTTATATTGTTTATTGGATTTAGATGAATATGATTGCAAATGAACGGTGGTATATATTTTCTTTCTGTCACAGATACGAGGACGTTCATATTCTTGTTTACATATATAGATACACACACACTTGTCTGCCTATTCTTATTTCCACCTATACCTACAAATATTTCCTGTCATTTATACTCACTAGAATTTTCCAAAGATTTCTTTTTCCTTCCATACTCGACTAACACTAAATGCTTAGCATTAAATCCTAATATCTCAGACATATTGGTTTCATACATCTTCATTTTCAACCATTTATTCATCCCATTTTCCTGAATATACCCTGGTACATCCTTCCATTTTCGTAAATGGTTGTGGCCCGCCCTTTTTCCACACTACCATCCACACATACTTTACCCAAAACATAACTCAACCCACTAGAACCAATATTTATCACCTCACATGAACCTTCAAACTAATCACGAACCTTATTGACATTCATTCTTCTCCTTTTCAATTACTTCTTTTAACGATTTATCTCCCACGTTATAGCTTACAAACCTCTCACTTGCTTTCCTCCAAACATCTTTATCCTTTTCGGACTCACAACCTCGGTCTTACTATCTTTTCAAAATTCAACACATACATTACCTGCATGGAGACATACTTATATTCTTGTGCTCCTTATCATTATACGTCCACACCGCACGCCTAATATATAAATCACAATCATTACCCCTTGTACCCATCATCCGCAATAATCTAATTTTATGTGCAATTGAAGAAGAGACAGAAATAATATGCTTCTCAATAGTAAATTTTCTGTAAAGAATCACACCTAAAATTGTAAAAGAGTCATATCGAGTTAAAGAAACATTATCAATGATCCAGATATTTCAAGGGCAAATCAAATGTCATTTTTATATAGTATGGAAAGCAACAAGCCAAGAACACTTTCCTGAAAAACACTAGATATCACATTCCTCTGCTCACTATGGAGCCCATCAGCAACAACTTTTTGTAATATATACCTAATAATTCAACAATGGTGATAAAAAAAGACCCACCCAATCCCCTCTGTTTGAGTAGGAAAACAAGGACCTCATGATTTACACGGCTAAAGGCAGCACTAAAATCAAGGCCAATCATGTGAACTACCTGACCATAATCAAGGGATTTCCGTACAGCATTGAAGATTGTAAGAGGGGCATTATATGACCCAAGGGTTTTACGAAAGCCATATTACAAACAAACTAAGAACAGATGATTACGCCAAAAGACGTTCAAAACCTTTAGATAATACGGAAGTTATGGACTTTGGTGATAATCAGCCGGACTTGAGCTACCATAAATGTATTTATATAATGGAGTAACATTACCAGTTCATCAATTCTTAGCCATAATGGTAGTAGACTATCGAAGGTAAAATCATCCATGTCTGGATTCCTGTAGATCGAACATAAATAGAAGTTGTCATGCCTGCCACCAACTTTTATTACCTGAATCTCATGGCATCCAAATTCATAGCATGACTTATGAGAAGCAGGGTACTCTGTCCAAATAAAAACTGCCCTCCCACTGGTCATAGGAATGTCATTCTTTTTTGAAGGTATTGACTTCTTAAAACCAGTTATCAGGAACTCATATGAGTGCCTTATTTAAAAAAACAAACGTTTCTGAGTACAAAAGAATATACTTTCTGGGCGCAACTGTCAGGTCTTGAATATTTGCATGCAGACTACAAATATTGTAATACAGTAGATGGCACTGACTAAGTGTAGGATGTACTGGTCTCAGATTTTGCTCGATGTTTCCAGATAGGATATGAATTAATGACAATTAAAAAAATTTCTTTACACCTAAAAATTAACTTAATAATATTGATGATATAAGAATAGGTGCATATATATATATATATATATATATATATATATATATATATATATATATATATATATATATATATATATAAAGTGATCGATAAAACCCATACAATAAAGATAGAAAAGATGAAAAAATTTGTCAGTATGGCAGAGCCGGTACACCATGCAATGCCAAATATCCTCCAGGATAGCCACTATAACCGAAGGGAGAACAATAAGGACGGTTAAAAATAAAAATAAAAAAAATAACAATGAAAAGACAACTTTTTGATAAACCACCAGGCATTCATGGCTCTTCCATTATCCGTGCCCAGCACATCTCGGAAAAAAAAAAAAAAAAAAAAAAAAAAAAAAAAAAAAAAAAAAAA
>NC_090744.1:47995188-47997688 GCF_036898095.1 Palaemon carinicauda | reverse complement strand
TATTCAACGTCAACCTAAGCTGACGTGAATGCCGTAGGACACACACGCCTACCCCATGATGTGCCGGAGCGGCAACAAAGCAACCCACCACCAACCACTCGCTCGCATCCCAACCAACGACTTCTATAGCCACTTACTGCCTCCCATCCGCTGCAGTTTTGCTACTACCACACCAGATTCAGGGCAACAGCGAAGAAATGTGCCAAGGATTGTCAGTGGCCAAAAAAACGTGTAAGTAGGCCATCGCTCGTGGCTGTGGCCTCTCGTGTTTCTAATCTTTTCTTTTTACATGATGCAGGAACGGGCGTGCGATTTTTGGTGGACACTGGTGCTTGTCGTTCTCTTTTGTCAAGGGAACTCTTCAGGATATGACGTAGTCTGTCTACGTCTGTTGACGTTCGCTTGGTAGCTCCCAACAGATCTGCGATAACCACATTATCGTTTGGAAATAGTAAATTTAATTGAAAGTTTCTCATTGCTGGCATCACAATGCTAGTCCTCGGTGCGGATTTCCTCTCTCATTTCCACTTTCTGGTCGACATCGACCACTGACGATTGGTCAACTCAGAATCGTACTTGCCGAAACCTCTTCAACCCACCCACCCCAACCTCACTATCCACATCAGTGCACCCACGGATGCCTATGCCCACCTCCTCACGTCGTACCCAGAAGTTTTCCGTCCGGAACTTCGCCAAACGCCCCCAGCTCCTGCCAAGCACGGTATTTATCACCATATCAAGACAATGGGACCCCCAGTCTTCGCAAAATTCGGACGTCTGGTACATGATTGATTGGCAGACGCCAAACAGACGTTCGCAAAAATGGAGGAAATGCGCATTTGCCAAAAGGCCCCCAGCCCATGGTCGTTACACTTACATATAGGTCTGAAGAAAGATGGCTCCCTCCGTCCGTGGGGGGATTACAGACGCCTAAACATACAAATAGAACCGGATCACTAAACCCTCCCAAATATCGCTGCTGTGACCTCCTACCTCCACAAAGCGAAGGTTTTCTGTACGTTCGACCTTCTGAAGGGGTATTATAAGGTGCCTATAAACCCAGAAGACATTCCCAAGACTGGCATCACGACTCTGTTTGGTACATACACCTTCAATTACTCATGTTTTGGCCTTCGTAATGCTGGGGCCATGTTTCAATGTCTCATGGATGGCATCTTAGGGGACCTCCCCTTCTATGTATGTTATGTGGACGACGTACTTGTTTTCTCGTCCACAAAAGAGGAACACCTCAGTCACCAGGGCATCGTGCTCTACCGCCTGCAAAAAACGGCCTTGTAGTCCGGTACGATGAGTGTACCTTTGGTGCCAACAAAGTGTCGTTCTTAGGGCACTGCATCACTCCTGAAGGAGTCCATCCCCTCCCTGAGAAGGTAGCAGCCATTCAGAACTTCCCCGCACCCTCGACCGTCAAAGCTCTGCAGGAATTCTTGGTCATGATCAACTAATATCACCGTTTTTATCCACTCTTGGTCCCCTCTACACCTCCCTCAAGGGCAAGCCAAAGGACCTGAAGTGGGGTCCCCTTCAAGAATTGGCCTTCTGCAATGCAAAGACGGCCCTATCAACCGCTGCCACTCTCAACTTTCCTATCCCACATGGTCCTCTCCTTCTCTCCACCGATGCCAGGGATGTCGCTATTGGTGCAGTAATCGAGCAGGTGGTCAACGGCTCGCCCCGCTCAATTGCCTTCTTCAGCAAAAAACTGTCAAAGGCAGAATCGGGTTATTCTACTTTTGATCGCGAATTGCTGGCGGTGCACTTGGCTGTCCATCAATTTCGCCATTTCTTAGAAGGTACGCCCTTCATCATTCGCACAGACCCAATGCCTCTGGTGTATGCCTTCATTCGACAGTCTGACGCCTGGTCTGCCCGTCAACGCCGACATCTCTCCGCCGTGGCTGAATATAATAGCACCCTTCAATACGTCCCTGGGAAAATGAATCCCGTTGCCGATGTCCTGTCAAGAAATCTGTTGGCTACCATTCAACTGAGATTGGATTACAACGCCTTGGCTGAAGCCCAATGACAGGATCCAGAGTATCAAGCATGTAGGACATCATGCACATCCATATGTTGGGAAGACTTCCGCCTCGAAGACTCCAACACCACCCTCCCCTGTGACGTCAGTAGTGGTAGACCGCGACCTTGGATTCCTGCTCCCATGCACTGGCAGGTGTTTGATTTCATTCACGGTCTTTCACATCCCTCGTGCAATTCTAATGCACAGCTGCTGAAGACGAAGTTCATTTGGCACAGCATTTCTGAGGATGCTAAGGACGAGGTCTGCGCCTGTACTTCTTGCCAGACTTCCAAAGTACATCGACACACAGATTCAGGAGTGTGCTCCTATCCTCAACCTTAGCATTGTTTCGCACACATTCACGTCGACGTTTTAGGCCCCCCCACCCATATCACAAGGACATCGTTACCTGTTTACCGTCATCGACCGCTCCACTCGTTGGCCTGAAGCCATTCCCAT
>NC_090744.1:47980188-47990188 GCF_036898095.1 Palaemon carinicauda | reverse complement strand
CAAACAAGAAATAACATCACCTACATTTATAGTACATTGAACAAATTAATTACTAGTTAATTAAGTATGTGACGTAACAAACATAGGTTTAGGTGCAGTATTACCTCATGTAAAGATAAGGTAAAGATGTCTGGTTTCAGTTCCAGTTTCATCAGAACTGATGTTCACCAGGACATTAGCTGGACAAGCCCAACTCTGAACTGTGGTGCCCAACCACATCAGTGACCTCCCAAGTAAATAGCTTAAACTTATGTTTCCGGGCTTGGATTGTCATGCTGACATGCAAATGCTAGGGGAACATGTTACTACTGTAATAACCCAGAGACTGACAATGCCAGATGGAATAGAAAAACCAATTGCATTTGCTTGTAGAGTATTGAACAAGTCAGAAAGGAATTACTCTAAATTAGAAAAAGAAGGTTTAGCATTATTGTATCAAGATAATGAAATTCATATGTATCTTTATGGTAGGAAAAAGTCCACACTTGTTACAGATCATAAACCTTTATTGGCAATATTGGGTCCAAAAGCAAGTTTACCCACGTTGGTAGCTGCAAGACTACAACATTAGGCATTAACATTAGCCGTATATCATTATGATATAGAATATCATCCTACATCAGAGATGAGTAATGCAAATGCTTTATCAAGATTTCCAGTAAACAAAGCACCTAAATAGTATGATGATAGTAAAATATTAGTATCAGTTTACGACGTACCCATTAGAGTCAAGGATTTTGCACTCAATATCAAGAAAAATGCAGCAATCAGTAAGGTTTTAGAGTTTGATAACAGGTTGGGACTTATGTGGAAAGGAAAAAAATCTGTGATGAACTGAGTGTAACACAAGGTTTTATCATGAAAGGATCACGAGCAGTTATTCTTAGTTTACTGATGAATAAGGTTTTGTTTGAAATACATACTGAGCATCAAGGCATTTTCAGATGAAAATCTATAGCAAGGACCTTTGTCTGGTAGCCAGGTCTAGATAGAGATGTTGAGTTATTTGTGAGAAATTGTATGAGTTGTGTTATGCAACAGAACAATCCCCATTTTGCTAGAATGCACCCATGGGAGTTACTCAGGTATCCACGGTAAAGAGTGCACATGGATTTGGCAGGTTCTTATTTAGGTTATTTATTTTTTTTATTGTTGTAGATGCTTACAGTAACTGGTCAGAAGTAATTCTAATGAAGGCAACAAAAGCCCATGCAACTTTCTACACATGGTATTCCAGAAAGAATTGAACTGGTAGTGGTCCAGAGTTTACCTCACAAGAATTTAAAGAGATTTGTAATGTAAATAGTATAAGGCATACATTTTCAGCAACGTATCATACTTCCATTGATGGAGAAGCTGGAAGATATGTTGAAGGATTTAAGCATACCATGAAGTATAGAAAGGCAAACGCAAATAACATATTTTTTCATATATGAATGTTTTTATAGTCATATAGGACAACACTGCAGAGCACTAAAGTAAGATATTTTCCCCTTTATCTAATGTTATGGTAAGATCTTACAATACTCCAGAGAAGTGGGTGGTCTACCAGGAAAAAACTGTAGAAGAGATATGAAATTAATATTATGGTGTCGACGGTGGTGGAAATATTGTGAAACGTCATTTTGATCAATTGCAGCCGTTAAGTAAAAATCCAGTAGATCATTCAAATGTTAAAGATAAAAAATATCCAGAAGTAGTTAGATCAAATGAATCGAATATGAACCAAAATGCTCAAACATGGAAAGCAGATTCAGAATCTGCTTATGTCTCAGTACAGGATAAAGTTAGAGTACTTCCCAATAGAATGAATAGAGGGAAACCCCCTGAGAGATTAGATTTGTTAAGTTTTGTACGATGACATGTTAAGCAGGGAGAGACTGTTATGTATTGTACGTGAATTGTATGGTAATACTACATATGCAACATGTATTTAAAGTGATGCTGCATTGTATTGCATTAATAAAACCTGTTTGAGCGTTAATTATAAGTGTAGCAGCTTATGTTATAAAGATTTAAATACTTTATTAGTTACCTTAAACGTAGGATGTGATTCTTCTTACTTTTGTATTGCAATAGATTCTAGTCATTAAGAGTGGTTTTGATTTATTATTTTCTTATATTTTAAACGAAAGTGTGTTTGCATTAGGATATTCGAGAGTCAATAGTCACTGAGAGCTGAACCAATTTAAAGCCTGCTAACAGTAGTAGTACTAATGTATAGAGAATAATAAATGATTTCTATAATACAAACGTGTCATTGAATCCCAGCTAAGCGTGAGTGGACTATGATGGGATTGAAGATTTATTCTCAACTTATATTCCTTATACATTACAGATATGGGCTATTAAAATCCAACATTAAACACACACATACAAACACACACGCATATATATATATATATATATATATATATATATGTATGTATGTATGGTTAGAAGCGACCACGCTTTTCATTTGAAGGGTCCAGGGTTCGATCCTAAGTATGAGATAGAAATCTATTTCTCTTTGAGCGCGATATTGCGTTGATTTTCCTCCACATTAACTCATTAGGGGTAATTTGAATTAAATGCTATCAATTTTGGTACCTTGTGGGCCGGGAAGTCGGTGAAAACTCGCAGGTAAGAGACGGATGGCTCGCCAAATAAATCCTGAATTGGAGTTAGCCATTAGGTTTTGACTTCTTTTGAACCTCTGGTGGTATAGTTAGAAGCGACCTGGCCTTTCATTTGAAGTGGCCAGGTTCGATCCCATGTATGAGGTAAAGATTAATTTCTATTTGAGCAAAATATTATGTTTATTTTTATCCATATTGACTCATTACGGGTAATCGAATTAAATGCTATCAATTGCCTCACCTGGTGGGCCAGGAAGTTGCGGAAAAATAGCTAGTAAGAGACTGATGTCTGGCCAGGCAAATCCTTAACTCCAGGAAACAGTTAGGTTGCGACTTCTTTTGATCCTCTGGTGGCATGGTTAGAAGCGACCTGGCCTTTCATTTGAAGAGGCTAGGATTCGAAATTTATTTCTATCTGAGCACGATATTTATCTGATTTTTATCCATAAATAAATAAATAAATATATATATATACATATATATATATATATATATATATATATATATAATATATATATAAACTATATATATATATATATATATATATATATATATATATATATATATATATATATATATATATATATATATATATATATATATATATATATATATATATATATATATATATATATATATATATATATATATATATATATATATATATATATATATATATATATATATATATATATATATATATATATATATATATATATATATATATATATATATATATATATATATATATATATATAGGCAAATGAAGGACTCTTGCACCACCCGAGGTGGATCTAAATCTGAAGCTTTAGGGGATGAGTATACTGTACCAACCGTGTGTCACACAATTGTACATAATTATTTTGTATATATTATGCTTGTATCTGCGCTCTTCCCTCGCACTAAAAAGAACCTGAATGATCATGTCTCCGGTTTTGCTCTGTAACAATGTCTGTCTCCCGAACATGTTATGTCCTGTTGCCTTGAGGTTTTGTATATAAAGGAGAGTGTTCCTTAATAAACAACTCAGTTGATTGCATCCTGCCTTTGAGTTCACAACCCTCTCTCTGCCCATCACATTGGTGACCCAGGAAGTCGACTCGCTCCCACTACCTTCCACCCCCACCCCCTCGCCCCTTCATCGTTGGTACTATGGCGGACTCTACGGCAGTTGGTGCTGCGGCCGCTCCATTCAAACTTTCATCGTTTGCCAGCGGAGAGGCGTTTGCTTGGTTTCAGCGCGCAGAAGTCCAGTTTCATATCAGGGGCGTGACTCGCTCAACCACCAAAGCGGATTATGTTCTCGCGGCAATACCCGAGGACACCTTCCCAGAAATATCCGACTGGCTTTGTGAACAAGGAGACACCCCAATAGCGTATGGCACCCTCAAAACATATTTTCTGCAGCAGTACTCGCCGTCGCCAGCCGCCCGTATAGCAAAGCTTTTTCAGCTCTCGCAACAACCGTTGGGGGACCAAAGGGCTTCGCTTGCCCTCAGGGAAATGACCAATATCGCTCGCCTTCAACCTGCCGCAGAAGGCTCTCCTCGTGAGGTGAACCTACTCCGTGCCCTTTGGATACGCCATTTACCCGAACCTGTACGTGCTGCCATACCCGATGTCGATAGTTTACCCATAAAGGACTTGATGGCCAAAGCCGACGCCCTTATGGACAGCCACTTCAAGACCTCCATCAACGCCTCCACCCCTGACGACAAGGATGCCTATTCAACGTCAACCGAAGCTGACATGAATGCCGTAGGACATACACGCCTACCCCGTGACGTGTCGAAGCGGCGACAAATCCGCCCACCACCCACCAATCGCTCGCGCCCCAACGAACGACTTCTACAGCCACTTACTACCTCCCATCCGCCGCAGTTTTGCTACTACCACTTCAGATTCAGGGCAACCGAGAACAAATGTGCCAAGGATTGTCAGTGGCCAAAAAACGTGTAAGTAGGCCATCGCTTGTGGCGGTGGCATCCCGTGTTTCTAATCTTTTCTTTTTACAGGATGTAGGAACGGGCGTGCGATTTTTGGTAGACACGGGTGCTTGTCGTTCTCTTTTGCCAAGGAAACTCTTCAAGGCACGACGTAGTCTGTCTACATCTGCCGACGTCCGCTTGGTAGCTGCCAACGGATCTGCGATACCCACCTACGGTTACGAGAACCTCACATTATCGTTCGGAAACGGTAAATTCAATTGGAAGTTTCTCGTTGCTGACGTCACAATGCCAATCCTCGGTGCGGATTTCCTCTCTCATTTCCACCTTCTGGTTGATGTCGCCCACCGACGATTGGTCAACGCAGACTCGTACTTGTCGACACCTCTTCAACCCGCCCCCTCTAACCTTCCTCTCCACATCAGCGCACCCACGGATGCCTACGCCCACCTCCTCACGTCGTACCCGGAAGTTTTCCGTCCAGAACTTCGCCAAACGCCCACGGTTCCTGCCAAACACGGTATTTATCACCATATCAAGACGACGGGATCCCCAGTCTTCACAAAATTCAGACGTCTGGCACCGGAACGATTGGCAGCCACCAAACAGACGTTCGCCGAAATGGAGGAAATGGGCCTTTGCCAAAAGGCCTCCCGCCCATGGTCGTCACCCTTACACATCGTTCTGAAGAAAGACGGCTCCCTCCGTCCGTGCGGGGATTACAGGCGCCTGAACATGCAAACAGAACCGGATCACTACCCCCTCCCAAACATTGCCGACGTGACCTCCTACCTGCACAAAGCGAAGGTTTTCTCTACGCTCGACCTCCTGAAGGGGTATTTTCAGGTGCCTATGAACCCAGAAGACATCCCCAAGACCGCCATCACCGCTCCGTTTGGTACATACACCTTCAATTACTCCTGTTTTGGCCTTCGTAATGCTGGGGCAACGTCTCGTGGATGGCATCTTAGGGGACCTCCCTTTCTGTGTATGTTACGTGGACGACATACTTGTGTTCTCCTCTTCAAAAGAGGAACACCTCCGTCACCTGCTCGACCGCCTGCAACAAAACGGCCTTGTAGTCCGGTACGACAAGTGTACCTTTGGCGCCAACGAAGTGTCATTCTTAGGGCACCGTATCACTCCTGAAGGAGTCCATCCCCTCCCTGAGAAGGCAGCAGCTGTTCAGAACTTCCCCGCGCCCTCGACCGTCAAAGCTCTGCAGGAATTCTTGGGCATGATCAACTATTATCACCGTTTTCTGCCAGCCATTGCCGCCACTCCTGCTCCCCTCTACGCCTCCCTCAAGGGCAAGCCAAACTGGGGTCCCCTTCAAGAAGCAGCCTTCTGCAATGCAAAGAAGGCCCTATCAACTGCTGCGGCTCTCACTTTTCCTATCCCACACGCCCCTCTCCTTCTCTCCACCGATGCCAGCGACGTAGCTATTAGTGCAGTACTCGAGCAGGTGGTCAAAGGCTCGCCCCGCCCATTGGCCTTCTTCAGCGGAAAACTGTCCAAGGCAGAATCGGGTTATTCTACCTCCGATCGAGAATTGCCTGGCGGTGCACTTGGCTGTCCGTCACTTTCGCCATTTCTTAGAAGGTACGCCCTTCGTCATTCGCACAGACCACATGCCTCTGGTGCACGCCTTCACTCGACAGTCTGACGCCTGGTCCACCCGTCAACGCCGACATCTCTCCGCCGTCGCTGAACACAATTGTATCCTCCAATACATCCCTGGGAAAATGAATCCCGTTGCCGATGCCCTGTCAAGAAACACGTTGGCTGCCGTTCAACTGGGATTGGATTACAACGCCCTGGCTGAAGCCCAACGACAGGATCCAGAGTATCAAGCTTGTAGGACATCCTGCACGTCCCTCCGTTGGGAAGACTTTCCCCTCGAAGACTCCAACACCAACCTCCTCTGTGACGTCAGTACTGGTAGACCGCGACCTTGGATTCCTGCTCCCATGCGCTGACAGGTGTTTGATTTCATTCACGGCCTTTCACATCCCTCGTGCCGTTCTACTGCACAGCTGCTGAAGGCAAAGTTCATTTGGCACGGCATTTCTAAGGATGCTAAGGATTGGGTCCGCGCCTGTACTTCTTGCCAAACTTCCAAAGTACATCGACACACGGATTCAGGAGTGGGCACCTCTCCTCAACCTCAGCGTCGTTTCGCACACATTCACGTCGACGTTGTAGGCCCCCTACCCACATCACAAGGACTTCGTTACCTGTTTACCGTCATCGACCGCTCCACTCGTTGGCCTGAAGCCATTCCCATGGAAACTGCAACGTCCGCCTCATGTACATCTGCCTTACTCTCTGGATAGATTTCAAGATTCGGTATCCCTAAGCATATTACTTCTGACAGGGGAACCACTTTCACCTCTTAATTGTGGACGTCATTAGCGAATCTCCTGGGCATCACCCTACATCAAACAACGGCCTACAACCCCGCTGCCAATGGAATGGTTGAACGTTTTTATCGCACCCTCAAAGCAGCTTTGATGTCCCGCTGCAAGGATTGCAACTGGTTTACTCAGCTTCCCTGGGTCCTCCTTGGACTAAGGACCACTCCTAAAGACGCCCTCGACGTCTCGGCAGCTGAAATGGTGTATGGCGACCCGTTGGTCGTCCCTGCCGAATTTTTTCCTTCTACAACCTCCTCCGACGATCTCCAGCGCTACGTCACGTCGTGGGAAAATTTAATCCGTGCCGCCATACTTACAAGCCCCCAGCGAAGCATCACATACCAATGGACTTGCACTCTGCAACGCACGTCTTCCTGCGCAACGACACTAGCAAGCCACCACTAACGCCCCCTTACACGGGCCCTTTCCTTGTGATCCGACGCAGTCCGAAAGCATTCCTACTAAACATTCGGGGCAAAGAAGACTGGGTCTCCATTGATCGTCTAAAACCTTCTTATCTTCTGCCAGATGACCCACCTACAGTTCGCCTCTCTAGATCAGGGCGCCCTATTTAACATGTACAGTATGTCATTTTTAGGGGGGGAGCCATGTACCAACTGTGTGTCACACAATTGTACATAATTATTTTGTATATATTATGCTTGTATCTGCGCTCTTCCCTCGCACTAAAAAGAACCTGAATGATCATGTCTCCAGTTTTGCTCTGTAACATTGTCTGTCTCTCGAACATGTTATGTCCTGTTGCTTTGAGGTTTTGTATATAAAGGAGAGTGTTCCTTAATAAACAACTCAGTTGATTACATCCTGCCTTTGAGTTCACATCCCTCTCTCGGCCTGTCACAATACCATGGCGATCCTCTCTCTCTCACTCTCTCGCTGTGACTCCTTCGACCTGACGCCCTTGCTATATGATGCAGCAGGTGCTGAATCGGGTAGCAAGGAAACCATAAATCATACAGTAGGATGCAATCCAGGAAGCCACAAATCATGCAACAGGTACAGAGACAAGTAGCCAAGAAGCTACTTTGTGTCGTCATGAGAGGGAGAAGACACCTCCTCCCACCAGGTAACCCTAACTGATACCCTACCTAGATTCAAAGCTCTTTGTACCACTGCAACCACTGATCCCAAAAACACCCCTTGCAATATTGAAGTTCAATCAGTCAATTAAGCCTGACACAGCAGATTTCCTTTAAATTTCAAATGGCGGCCCAATAATCTTGGTGATCTCATTCTCATTCACTTAGATCCAAAGTCAGCTGATTTCCTCAGAGGTAATAAGGTACTTGAAGAACTTCTTCCTATGAATTGCGGTGTATAGCTATGGCTTATAGCCTTCCTGTTTACCCTGACCTAGATCTCATATAAAAACAGCCTTGCATATACAATGTAGAATGAAAGGTAAACAGAAGTAAAGCCCCTACCATCACAGTTCAGTGCACTTGCATGGACTTCTCCACCCCTGCTTACTTAGACCTAGGGGTATGGGGTAACTTTCAGGTTGCAGGCTGTGTCTCCTCCTCTCCCATGCTTCAAATGCCAAAAATTTTAGTACCACCGAAGTATCAACCTTATTTTAGATGTGGTGTCTGCTCTGAGTGTCACAATACCCAGTTACGCATTGATTAATACAAAGTGACAAATTCCCGCTTCACCATGCCCTAACTGTAGTTACTGTCACTATACCAGGAACCAGAAATACCCAGTTCTCCTTGAATGCATGGTGAAAATTGGAGACCCTTCTATATCTCGCCATTAGAGAAACTCTACTGGCAACTCCCCTTGTCCCTTACTAGCGATCATTTTGGTACCACCACTATTCTACCTATAACCAGGCTCCCCAACTCCCTTCCCCTCCTCCATGATGGAATCAGTACTTTGCAAAATGGGAATAATTTTGAGAGAAGTATGATATCCTGGGCACTCCAGCACATTGACTTCCCCCCACCCCAATGATCCAATCTGCCTCCTCTCGGAGTTTTTGTAACTCAGCACAGGTGAAGATATCTCCGTGCCCAGAAAGAGATGGCACTCTCACCATGTACACAAAGATACTCAATATTATTGTGCCAACATCTAAGAGACTAATAGGTACATAAATGTACATGCAAAATTTTCAGACAACACAGGTCTGAAGGACTACTCTGTTTCTTAAGAGAACTTAATGCCCATGCTGCCCAACTGGTCTGAGCAGTAAAGTAGGATAAATAGTTTCTGTGGTGTGATAAAATATCCAATGACACGTCCCGGAGGGCCACCTGAGACAGGATCAGAAAAATTTCAAGGACCAATAAACTTCGAACTAGGGCCACCTATCATGAACCCAATAGGAGGTCAACAGAATCACTGTACGTTTCAACAACCGTACCATATCAACGAATCTTTGCTCAGAAGCAAGAGCTAGGCAAAAAATGCCCTGGCTCGGAAGAAACAATTTCATGAATGCAATTGCTGCTGTTCTCTCCCCCTAATTCACTGCCAGTTGGAGGCTCTCTAATAATGTCTCCAGCATTCAGACGGTATTAGTAGCCATTCACGAACCTCTTGAACACTCTTTTGATCTAAGTCAGCACCACCATCCTCACAGGGTCCAGGGGCACCATGGTGACAATAAAGAACCAGACTCGTCAAGAAAACACCCTCATCATCTTCTCTATTAGGTATATAGTATACACACTTTCCAAAACTCACACTCCCCTTGAACTTGATTCCTAGTCATATTGGCATCAGGGAAAATGAAGAAGCAGACATCCTTGCCAAGGGAACTCTTCAGGTAGATACTGTTAGTAAAAATTCAAATATTCCCTCTCATATTTCAAAATATCAATTGACACACAGTCACTTCCTGCTCTTCAGTATATTCAGACAAATACACCTTGCCTCTTCTCGGTCAGCCCCCTAGTAGATATACACAATAAACCTAACACCTCATGGACTTCTAAAAGATACACCCAGAAAAATAGTGGCCATAGTCCATAGGATCAGGCTAGGTTACCTT